>NC_048312.1:28541307-28721073 GCF_013100865.1 Trachemys scripta elegans | reverse complement strand
GCCTTCCCCCCCCCCCCCGCGTGTCTGGCTGCCCCCTCAGCCTTCCCAGCACCACCACCCGTGTGTCTGGCTGGCCCCGCATCCTCCCCCCGCCCCCCCAACTGCCTGCTGCTGACCCTGCAGCAACCGCCCCCCGCATATGCCTGACTAGGCTGTTGCCCCTACAACCTCTGATGGCTGTATACTGGTATCCTGCAACACCCTCCCCCCCCACTCACGTGTCACTACTTGTTGCTGCCCTTGCAACACCCCCCGCCTCCCCCCGACACACACACACACACACGCTTGGCAATGTGCTGCTGCCCCTGCACATACGCACGCACACACACCCTATGTGCCTGGCTGTGTGCTGCTGCCTGTGCAAATGCCTCCCACACCTGCTGCTATGCTGCCACCCTGACTATAGTAATTTCTGCAGGCTACCATATGCAAACTGGATCCTAAAAACAGTGTCTCTTCTCTGTATGGATCTTACCCACTGTTGAAGTCCAGGACAAAGCTATCATGGATTTAATGGCGGTAGGTTTGGGCCTTATTGCTTAATGAACCTACTGCCTTAAAAACACATTTTAACATTGCCATCTCTCTCCTATTTGAATGGCTAAGGACAGAAAAGAGCTTGGTCCATACTAGTCAAGGAACCAAGTTTTCAGAGCTTTATTTGTCATCTTTGATGGAAGAGATCAACTTTTGCTACAAAACATTTTCACTACCTCATTGCTCCTGTCATTCAGTCTGCAACAAAAAATGAGGAGTTTGGATAATTTAGGAAGTGAAAGATCCCTTTTATTAAAAAAGCTACTGAGAAAGAGATGGTAAGGACATAATTGAAGAAATTAAGCATACGTGGACCAGCCCCATGACAGGAATCTGAAGATATTAACACTACTGCCCTACTAATAATTTTTTGAAAAATGGTAGGAAACTAGAAAGGGACAAGAAGATAAAAGAAAGTCAAACGTACTGACCTTTGGCAGGGTGATTCTCACCATTATCTTCCTGTAACTGCTTACTTCTAGTAAAATCATAAAAACAATCACTAAACCTTTGGAGAATAAACGAACTCTGGCCAGCACAGATGCGTAAAGAACAAATTTGCCAGACAAAGGTGACTCCTTATTGTTACCTGCACTATAGTTAGGTTTGGAAGGATTAGATTTTTAGGTCCATAAATGTCATTCACTGTATGTACCAAACTGCTGAAAAAATAGTTCCACCAATAAATCATATTTTAGGGAAAGTAAGAAAAACACTGAGAACTTATTAGCGTTTGATGTACGGATGTTTACTTTGTATATTTTGATGTGATGTTGAGTTGACAATTTGTTTTAATGGTTATAAAACTTTACCTTTTTGAATCTCCGTGTCTGCTGTTGTTAAATAATTGTCTGATCCCCCATCATTTCTCACAACTAGAGATTTAAAAATTAAAAATGCTTAAAGCCCATTATTTTATGCAACTGAACATTTAAATTTATAACAATTGGAAAAAAAGCTTACAAATAAATATCCATCAAAGTTGTAAAAAAAAAAAAAAAAAAAAAAAAATTGAATTCTGCTAACTATAGTTAAGATTGTCACAGAGTTCAGTTTTAAGTTTTGTAAATATCTCACCAAAAGGGCAAAAAGCAAATTATATCATATGCTGAGCACAATTTGAATTTTTTGTGGTGATTTGATAAAAAATAAACTGATTCCTACAAAAATAATAAGTTTTTAAAAGGAGAGGCTACTAACCTGGTGCAATACCTGGAGTTTTGAGTTGTGTGGCTCTCTGAGTGCCCCACTTCAAGTCCACATGCACCCCATGTACCTTTGTTCGGAGATTTTCAGTAGCAATGACTTTTCAGTCTACGTCTGCACTCCAGATATCCTTGTGCCCAGTACAAAGTATATATACAGGTGCACAGGCATGGGATGAAACTCCAAAGCTGAGGGGAATGAGGGCTGGTAGTGGAGCACCCATAGAGACGCATGTTTCAAAGAATGCCAGTTACTGCACAGGATGATTAATTTTTCCTTCAAGTAGTGTTCCTGTGGGTGCTCCAATTTGGACGACTCCTGACCAGTATCCCCAGGAGGAGGAGGGAGCTTCAGAGTTGGATCTAACACAGAAGAGAACTGAATTGCCAGCCACAGAATCTGATCTGGAAGTATGAATCAAGATATCAAGTTTAGAGACAGTATGTATTGAGGTCCAGGTTGCAGCTCTGCAAATTTCAACAACTGGAACATCTTTCAATAGTGTCATTGAAGTAGACTGTGACCTTGCAGAATGGGCTAGTGCTCTAGAAGGATGTTTAACATTGGCAGCCTCATAATAAGAGGTTATACAACTAGAGATCGACCTTGAGTCTCTGGGTGGAAATTGTAGCTCCTTTGGATCTGTCCACAAAGGAAACAATCTGGAAAACTTTCTAAAGCGTTTGGTCCTAGCCATACAAAAGTCTAATGTCCTTCTGACATCCAGGGCATGGCAAGCAGCTTCCTCCCAGGTCTGGGTGTGGCTTGGGGGTGGGAATGGAAGATGAATAACCTGGTTAATATGAAATTCAGGAGATACTTCAGGTAGACATTTAGGATGTGGCTGCAATGAATTTTTTTCCATGAAGAATACTGTAAAGGGAGGATCTGCCATTAAAGCCCACATTTCTCCGACTCTCCGGACAGAAATCAAGGCCATCCAGAAAGTTGTCATAGATAGGTGAAGCAGAGAATACATTTCCAATAGCTCAAAAAGAGGCAATTAAGAACCAAGTTTAAGTTCTATACAGACGCTCCCCTGGTTACACGAGACCCGACTTACGTAAATTCGACCGTAGACAAAAATTTCCATAAGGCATAAATAAAATTTTTGAGTTGCATAAAATATTGTGTAATGTACGGAAACACAAAGTACTGTACCATAATGCGGTGTGCGGAGGAATACAGTAGTAGCATCTCCTACAAGGGAAGGCTTTGCGTTCTCACAGCCTCTCCGTCTTGTGTTATTTCAATGATACTGTATTTCTGTGATTTTACCCTATTATTTCATTCAAATCATGCCTGGAAAGCGACGAGGTGATAGCAAGAGTTCAGGAGCAGTTCGTAAGTGAAAGAAGATTGTTTTCGAACAGAAAATGTTGTAATTGTTTGTTTTTTATGCTTGCACAATATACGTTTCCGACTTACGTAAAATTCGGGTTACGCAAGGCTTTCCGGAGTGGAACGATTGCATAAGTTGGGGAGCGTCTGTACTGGGGTGGGCTCTTTAATTTGAGGAAAGAAAGTTGTCATTCCCTTGACTAATCTTACTGTCGTGGAGTGAGCAAACACTGAGAATCTTTCTACTAGTGAATTAAAAGCGTTGATAGTGGCCAGATGAACCTTGACGGAACTCATGGAAAGACCTGACTTTTTTAATTCCAACATGTAATCAAGAACAGCAGAGAGAGAAAGAGAGAGAGAAAGAAAGAAATGAACAGGCAAAAACTGTTGCCGGAAACACCAGTCTTGGAATCGCTTCTATTTTTTAGCGTATTTTGCATAGATATATTCCTGATGTTTAACTGTACTGTTACACTTCTGCTGAATACAAAGTCTGTATCCCTGAGAATCATTGAGGAGCCAACCTCTGAGCTGAAGAATTCTCAGGTTGGGGTGAAGAGTCTGACCAGAATCCTAAGACAGGAGATGGGGAATGGGTGGAAGTCTCAATAGTCGACAAGAAGTAGATGAATCAGATAAGAATATCATACATGTCTTGATCAAGTTGGTACAACTAGAATGACCCTGGCTTTATCTTGTTTGATCTTGTTCAACACTGTGACTAATGATGTCAGTGAATATGCATAAAGAAGACTGTTCGTCCATGAAACGAGGTAGGCATCCTCTATGGACTGACGATCCAGCCCTCCTTTCAAGTAGAATTTTCTGCATTTCCTATTGGTGGTGGTGGCAAAGAGGTTAACTTCTGGAAGCCCCCAGGTCAGGGAAATAGGTTTGAGAATTCAAGAGTCCAGCTTCCACATGTAATCTTGGGAGAAGCGTCTGCTTACATCATCAGCTATTGTGTTTTGTATGCCTGGAAGGTAAGAAACTGAGATGAGGCTGTAATGGGCTGTACACCAATTCCGTAGTTGTATTGCTTCAGTACAAATGGAGGAGGATCTCGCCTGCCCCCTCCCCCCCAAATGATTTATGTAGAATATGCAGGCTATATTGTCTGTCATGACTTTGACAGATTTGCCCCGATTAATGGAAGAAAGATACATGTGTTCCTGACTGCTCTTAGTTCCAGGAGGCTGATATGCAGAACAGGCTCTTGGGCAGACAACTTGCCCTGAACGGTGTGCATGGCTACGTGTGCTCCCCATCCCACGGTATAGTGATGGTAGGAAGAGATTGGGTGAAAGGAACGGGGGGAGGGGGCGGTGTCTGTGAAAGGCACAGACTTTAGACAAATCTGTCCACTACTTGAGTGAGTCCAATACTTAGCCTGAGATAGACAACAGCCCGTCTACTCTGTGTTTGTTTGTGATAGACTGTTCTGAGCCCTACCTGGAAGCAGCAAAGATGTAACCTGGTATGTTGTGTTATGAAAGTACAAGCTGCTATATGTCCTAGGAGTTGAAGACAATTTATTGTCAACATCTGGGAGCTTATTTGAACCTTGGAAATGAAGTTTGTTAGGATCATAAACCTGTCCACAGGTAGGTAAGCCTTGGTTCCAGAGAAGCCCCTATGAAATCTATCCATTATACTAAGGTCAAAGTGGACTTTTCAATACTGAGTTGAAGACTTAACCTGTAGAACAGGGACATGGATGTCTGTACTGTGGAAGGAACTTCATCTTACGACCGGCTGTTGAGCAGTCAGTTGTCGAGGTAAGGGAAGATGATTATAGCTTGTGTAAGTGAGCAGCTACCACTGCCATGACCTTTGAGAACACCCTTAGGGGGCAGAGGAGATGCCAAAAGGCGTCGATACTGAAAGTGATCTTGGTTGACAGTTGTGACAATGCGGTTCTGGCGGAACCCAACTGAGAGTGCCAACTCAGGACAAATTGCTCAAACATGGCAGTTACAGCCCAAGGCTGGGTTTTTTTCCCACCTCTAAGGCAAACTAAACCAGCCAGACTAAGAGGACTTC
The DNA here is from genome assembly GCF_013100865.1 of Trachemys scripta elegans. NCBI lineage: Eukaryota > Metazoa > Chordata > Testudines > Emydidae > Trachemys > Trachemys scripta. Next base: position 28,715,943 of record NC_048312.1, on the reverse strand, counting down.
GGTCTCACTCCACTGGCTAACCGCAAGTCTCACAAGCAATCTCCTTAGACACTCCAGTTTCCCAGTATTGCCACCAGTGCCACTCGTTATGGGAACAAATGGTTATGAAAACCAATACCCAAGTAAAAGAAAAAGGTTCTCCTGATCCCAAAGGACCAAGCCCCAGACCCAGGTCAATATACAAATCGGATCTTACCCACAAATCACACTGTTGCCAATCCTTTAGAATCTAAAATCTAAAGGTTTATTCATAAAAGGAACAAGATAGGGATGAGAGTTAGAATTGGTTAAATGGAATCAATTACATACAGTAATGGCAAAGTTCTTGGCTCAGGCTTTCAGCAGCGATAGAATAAACTGCAGGTTCAAATCAAGTCTCTGGAATACATCCCCCGCTGGGATGGGTCCTCAGTCCTTTGTTCAAAGCTTCAGCTTGTAGCAAAGTTCCTCCAGAGGTATGAAGCAGGATTGAAGACAAGATGGAGATGAGGCATCAGCCTTATATAGTCTTTTCCAGGTGTAAGAACACCTCTTTGTTCTTACTGTGGAAAATTACAGCAAAATGGAGTCTGGAGTTACATGGGCAAGTTCCTGCATACTTTGCTGAGTCTTAAGGCATATTTGCCTTCTCTCAATGGGTCCATTGTATAGCTGATGGTCCTTAATGGGCCATCAAGCAGGCTAGGCAGAGCTAACACCAGTTTGTCTGGGATGTCACCCAGCAGCATAGCATAAGTTTGAAATATAGACAGTATAGAGCCAATATTCATAACTTCAACTACAAAATTGATACACACATATAGACAGCATAATCATAACCAGTAAACCATAACCTTGTCTTAGACACCCCATTTGACCCCCTTTATACAAGATTTGCATGCCACTACAGGACCTTGGTTGCAACAATGATCTACATGGTCCCAGATTATATCAATAACATCACAACAGTAAAATGAAGAAACCTCTTGTAAGATCGGTAAATTGCAACATGAAAATACACATCCCGAAGGGCGAGGGTCATGAACCAATTTCCAGAATATACTGTAGGAATTACAGCTGCAAGAGTTACCATCCTAAATTTCTGTGTTCTCACAAAGATGTTTAGGCATCTGAGCTCTAATAGTGGTCTCTATTCCCTGTTCTTTTGGAGGACCAGAAAATATTGGAATAGAATCACTTCCCCCGGTGCTGTACTGGAACTGGGTCTATGGCCCTGTAGCAGGGTGAGACTCACCGGCGTGGCGCCTCCTGCTGGTCATCTTGGAAATTAGCTCTTCAGCCTCAGAGCACTTCCTGGTGGCCAGTGTCTCACCTGCTGCTGGCCCCGTGTCCCTCTTGGACCCCAATGCCCTTTACCTTGGGGTTCTGCCCTAGCAGTACCCCCTTGCTCTGGGTCTCCCCTCCCAGGGGAACCCCCTAAACCCACCTGGCCTCAGTGGCTATTGGCAGTCATCATCTAACCCCGCTCACTGGGGCAGACTGCAGTCTGTAATGACCACTCATCATTAGCAAGGGGTTAGGACCTGCTGCCTTTGCCTATCACCAGGCTGCCCCTTTGCAGCCCCAGTACCTTTCATAGGCCTTCAACAAGGCCTGCAGCCTGGGGAGTTGCCAGGCTGGAGCTCCCCAGCTCCTCTTGCCTTTTTCCCCCAAACACTGCTCCATTCCCTGTACCATGACCTCCCAGGCAGCCAGGTCCTTCTCCCTCCACAGCTAGAGATAGACTGACTCAGCCCCTGCTTCACAGCCCTTTTATAGGGCCAGCAGTGGCTGCCTTCCTAATCAGTCTATTCTTATTGGCTCCCAGCCCTCTCCAAGGGCTGGCTTTTAACCCTTTCAGGGCCGGAGTGCGGTGACTGCCCCGCTACAGGCCCCCTTGCATAGAAGGGTGATGACTTTCTGCATCTGCCCTTCTGTGCAAGATGGGACCTGGAGGAAGGATAGAGGTAAAATGTACAGAGAACCTGATGTTATACCTTTCAGAAACCATTTATCAGACAGTCTGTTCCCATGGGAAAGTTGATCTCCGAAGGGTGGGGGGTGGGTAGACTGCAGCTGAAGCTTCCCAAAGCAGGCATGTTCTAGGCCCTTGACTAAACCATCAAAATTGATAGTTGGTCACAAATAATGGTTGGGTGGTGGTAGCACTCATGGATAGGAAATATTTTCTTTTGAAACCTCAGCCTTTCTTTAGGTGGTTCTATAGATTTATGATAGTTAGAGAACCAAACCAGTCAGGATCTCTGTCCAGTTTGAGATCTACTACATTTATTTGCAGGTATGTAAATACTGAACAACCTGAGTGTGGCCCTTGAGTCCTTAAAGCTATTATGAAGAGATTTGTCTGTACGCTGAAAAAAACTTCAAGTCCATTGAAGGGGAGTTTTTCCATGGTATTTTGGAGCTCCCTAGGAAAACCAGACAGCTGCAGCCATGACATTTAATGCATGATGTTGGCAGTGGAAATGGACCGAGCTGCAGGGTCAACTGTATGTAGGAAAGCTTGCAATTATATCCTCGCTCAGAGCTGACTCTCAGCTATGATGTACTTGAACTGTTCTTGAAGTTCCTCGGGAAGTCGTTCAATAAAATTATTGAATTTACCATAATGAGTGTGGTTGTACTTCACCATCAGAACTTGATAATTTGCAATCCTGAAGTAAGGCATTGCTGAGGAGTAGATCTTACACCCAAAGAGATCGATTCATTTCTGGCCTTTATAGTAAGGCATAGACTTTGCATGGTGTGGTCTGCTACATTCTTTAACCATTTGCACAACTAAAGGATTTGGTGCAGGTGGGATGAGAAAAATTCTGATTTTTTTGCTGATATATAATACTTCTTGCCTTTCAGTTTACTCACAGGCAGTGCCATGGCAGGAGTCTGCCAGATGGTCTTAGAAGGTTCTAGTAGAGTCTCATTCACTGATACTCACACTTGTCGAAAGGTTGTGTAATTTAATAATCTCTTAATACCAATTGGCAAGGGGGTTACAGGAATATGCTGATGCTGGTATATACTTTCTGGTTCACCAAAGAATGTCATGTGAGGTCGCAAATGAAAGCCAGGGTCATGCTGGTTATTAATATAATTGTGAAATATATGTACAGGTACCATGTAAGGAGAGAGAGGGAGAAAGAGACTAAAATATGTGCTTAGAGTCTGTATCATGGTATTAGTTACGAGCGGAGTTGAAAAACAGGTATTTTGTCTGACAAAATACCTGTTTACTTATCTCTGTCGGGATGTAAATTGAGCATGGTAAGCTTACACAATAGATATCCATTTACATACAAAGTCAAATGTTAATGAAGAGATGTGAATCACAGAAAAGGAACATACAGGAAGAAAACAAGCCATGGGAGGTTATCCTGTCTGTGAGTAGAAAATGAACTTTGGAGGTATTTCTAGAAGGCATACATCTGGCAACCAGCATCTAGGAAGTAAACAGTGGGTTTGCATTCATGAAAATGGGGCCTCAGCCAACCTTGGTTGAAAATGCTGGAGAACTTTGGGTGAGATAAATTTCTTTAGACGGGAGGTTAACCTGTTAGTTAAGGTTAGTCTCTAGGAAGTGTGTTATGATTTTGTTTTATATGTAACCTTTTGTTTCCAGTATCCTTACTCACTATCATGTGACTGTTCTTTGATAATAAACTTACTCTTGTTTTCACTATAAATATACCTCAGTGCTATGGTTTTAAGTGCTGGTCTGAGTTGAATCTTACAAACTAGTGTATACTAGTTCATTTGGGAATGGCAAACCTGGTAATTCTGTGAGTGTTCAGTGGATAAGGGGCTGGATGCTGCAATAAATGCTAGCTATAGAGAGAGAGAGCCTGTGGAGGCCTGGAAGGCAGTGCTTGTGTTGCCAGTGGCTGGTGAATTCAGGGAACTGATCCACAACACAGACAGACATGACAGCTTCATGCTAAAGGCAAATGGTGGTGAGGTGCCACACAACCCTTGGGTACCCCAGGGCACATCACAGGTTGTTGTGTCTAAAATGTCTAAAAGCTTATGTTGCAACTCTCTAATCACTATAAACCACCACATCACTCTTCCAGAGCCCAGAATAGAATCCAGGATTCCTGATCACCCATATTCTACTGCTGACAGTAAATACTTGTGCAACACACTGGGAAATTGTGTCAAGTCCTTCTGCTGTGGCTGGTCTACAAAGGGGCTGGCCATTACGCCCTTACTCACAGTAAGGGTCTAAGATAGGGTTTGGAAAGTCCAGGCATTCACATCTTGCTGTTGATCTATGTGGGGGATAGAATGGTTGCAGCTGACTTGCACAGTGAAAAGACCACTTTAAAATAGGTTTTGTTCTTCAAAAACTATTATCCATCAATTATATTGTGACTCACCATGATGCACATTTCCCATTTCAGATATTTGTCATGTGATTTGCTTGTGTCACTTACTGATTAGGGGGTGTGTTTTATAAATCCCGCTTTTGGCCCAATCCACAGAGAATGAGAGTCTGTGACAGTCCATATCTTGAGTGTCTGGCTGCTTAGCACAAGACGTAAAGATTTATACTTTAGCTCTGAAAGTCTTTAGTTCAGTCCCTGATGTTGGTCAAAATGGCAGCTGTCACACTTACAGGCAACCTGTATTGGCATGTTTGAAGACTGAGAGGTGTGCAGTGCAACAGGTAGCCTCCTGGGGTAATGGCAGCATGTGAATGTTTCTGGCCGGCCCCTATTAAAAAGATCTTGAGAGGCTATAGCGCATCCAGGAGGTGAGTGATGGCACAGAGGTCCCCTCCAGCTGATGGGTTATGTTGTCATTGCTCAACATGGAGGGTTGCTCTCGCTGTACTTATTTTCAGTAACTTTTAAAAGGAGAGAAAAAGTTATTGACAAAGAATTCTCCGATGCTGGTCACAGCTTCTCACACCCTTCAGGAGGATCAGTGTAGTCAGGAACAGCTTTCAGCTGCACAGTTCCTCCCTCTGATTCCCAGGTCGCTGCAGTTCCTCTAATTCCTTACTCTGGAGAGCCATACACTGAGGGACACGAAAGATATATAAAAATACTAGGAATTTCACAGACAGAATCTATGAGATTGTAGTAGGACATGTTTCATCCACCCAAATCCTTAAAAGAATGGAAATAAGAGGTTAAGGGGAAAGACTTGTGCATTCCTTTCTGCCGTTATATTGCCTACAACACTGCAGACATAAACTGTCATGGTATAAGAGGGAAGGTCTTCTCATGGATTGGTAACTGGTTAAAAGATAGGAAATAAAGGGTAGGAATAAATAGTCAGTTTTCAGAATGGAGAGAGGTAAATAGTGGTGTCCCCCAGGGGTCTGTACTGGGACCAGTCCTATTCAATGTATTCATAAATGATCTGGAAAAAGGGGTGAACAGTAATGTGGCAAAATTTGCAGATGATACAAAACTACTCAAGATAGTTAAGTCCCAGGCAGACTGTGAAAAGCTGCAAAAGGATCTCTCAAAACTAGGTGACCGGGCAACAGAATGGTAGATGAAATTCAATGTTGATAAATGCAAAGTAATACACATTGGAAAACATAGTCTCAACTATACATATAAAATGATAGGGTCTAAATTAGCTATTACTACTCAAGAAAGAGATCTTGGAGTCATTTTGGATAGTTCTCTGAAAACATCCACTCAATATGCAGCGGTAGTCAAAAAAGCAAACAGAATGTTGAGAATCGTAAAGAAAGGGATAGATAATAAGACAGAAAATATCATATTGTCTCTATATAAATCCATGGTACGTCCACATCTTGACTACTGAGTGCAGATGTGGTTGCCCCATCTCTAAAAGGAGATACTGGAATTGGAAAAGATTCAGAAAAGGGCAACAAAAATGATTAGGGGTATAGAATGACTGCCATATGAGGAGAGATTAATAAGACTGACTTTTCAGCTTGGAAAGAGATGAATAAGGGAGGATATGATTGAGGTCTATAAAATCATGACTGGTGTGGAGAAAGTAAATAAGGAAGTGTTATTCACTCCTTCTCATAACACAAGAACTAGGAGTCACCAAATGAAATTAACAGGCAGCAGGTTTAAAACAAACAAAAGGAAGTATTTTTTCACACAATGCACAGTCAACCTGTGGAACTCCTTGCCAGAGGATGTTGTGAAGGCCAAGACTATAACAGGGTTCAAAAAAGAACTATATTAATTTATATAAAATCAATGGCTATTAGCCAGGATGGGCAGGGATGGTGTCCCTAGCCTCTGTTTGCCAGAAGCTGGAAATGGGCAACAGGGAATGGATCACTTGATGATTACCTGTTCTGTTCATTCCCTCATTCCCTCCACCAGGCATTGGCCAGTGCCGGAAGACAGAATACGGGACTCGATGGACCTTTGGTCTGACCCAGTATGGCCGTTCTTATGTTTGTTCTCATGTACTGACTTTGTACTTGAGCGCTCTGCAGGGCTTTCACATCCACCGCCAACAGATACCCAACAGAAATATGTACCCCAGCTTCATCCAGCTTGCACTCTTAACACAAAACCTTAACAGTGCCCTGAGCAGCGTTAAGGCAGAATAAATTCCCAAATGTGTGGAATGTGGGACAGTCAGATGTGTGGATCTTTTGAAATAACTGATATAATAGATAGCAGGTCCCTATTTCTGCCAGTTGCTTTTTTCAGTTATTTTTGGCCGGGTGTACTGGGTGGCGTGTCTGACCCATATGTATCTTGTCCACTCTTCAGTATTTTGTCTGGTGACAGTTGTCATTAACTGTACAGACAGGGATGGCCACTTGTCCCTAGGTCTTACTGTCTGCCTTTTACTCTCTACTTCCCCAGTGGCTACACTTGGGGGAGTTCTCTGGAGCAATTGCATCCTGGCAGAGGATCGGTTCTTCCTCCCTTCCCCTGGCAAGAGAGGAGAGTCTGGCTGGAACAGGGGTCAGCCTCTCAGACAGCCCCTGGATAGGGCTTCACGTGCTCCATCTCTGAATGTCCAAGTTCCTCTGTGGGGTTTACCTCCTATCCCTCTTCCTGGGGAGTGTTGCTTGGCTGTCAGCCGGGGCAGCTCTGGAAGCGGTACGTTCCATGGCTGTCTCCTGCTTGACTGGCCTACCTGTGTTACTGGCAGTCTCTGTGTGGAGCAGCCTTCTTCCTGGTCATCACTCTTTCTATGGTAAGCTTCCCTTTTTATGCCTCTCCAGGCTGAACAAGCTGTGAAGGTGCACCTCGTAAGCGCAGCACAGGTCCAGAGGAGCTCGTTAGCCTCCTTCCTGGCCAGTGAGAGACCGTGCTCCTTCACAGTAGCATAGGTAAGTGCCCCTCTTGGTTGCTATTTTTCTCATCCAAGATTTTTCCTTTCCACCCTTGACCCTGCAGGCTCTCTCATTCAGTCTGGGATCTTTTGAGAGGAAGGAGGGGAGAACGTCAATGGAAGCAGTTTCATCAAAGGTTCTGACATTGGGCTCTCCCTGAACCCACATGGGCAGGACCTCACTTTCAAACTCCAGATGCTCCCAGTCCTTCAGAGGTGATCTCCCTTTTCACTTTAGAGCATTCCTGAGTTCCTGTTTGGACTCAGGCTCCTTAAACCAGTGGGACTGGCTACTCTGAATCCCAGGTTGGTGAGCTCCGGTTGGTCCTTCTTGTTCACCAGGCTCAGCTCCCTTCATTTGTCACTAACTTGTTTTGGCATCTTGCCTTTGATTTCTTTTGAAATCAAGATACTAATGTTACTCTGGCACTGCAGCCTTTTGTTGAGATCAGGGAACTTCCTCTGTCGACCACTTTGTGCATTCCAGGTTTTGTTCAGGATGGCTGGGTTCGATGCACTCTGCCTCTGGATGGGCCATCTCTTATGTTGGGAAAGACCAGATTTGGTACCAAATTGTTTGCACATACCTCTCAGGTCCTGTTGCTGGCTGGTGCCTGTGGTGTCACCTCATGGTGTTTTAGGATGTGACAGAGGATGCTGTGAACATTTCTATTAGTCATCTCAATCAGGGAGCATTGATATTCCACACCCTCCTTACTGTGTTTTCTTTGAGGTGGATGTTCAGAGCAGCTGCCTTTCCATGTGATCTCTACAGAAGAGGCACACTCAGTTATGATCAGGCAAATGCACCAGAACCTTTGGCTGTGCCCTTTTCTCATGTTCCTCTCCTGACACCATGAGCGTGGAGAGGGGACTGCTGGAATTTGTGGGGATACTGCCATCAATTCTGTCTGCCAGTTACAGGACAGCCCATAGTTCCCTACTTCTCCATGGCAGGAGTTGTTTGGACAGAAGATTTAGGATATGAGCTGAGCCTCACAGACTCACCGAACCCCACGCTGTAAATCGCCATGAAAGAGACTGAAATGAACCACACAGCCTTAGCCTGCGCTACAGTAGCACTACTGCCTGGCCCTGCAGTGTTCATTGTCTGCCGGGTCCCCATGGTGGGACACACCTCGCCTTTGGTAACGTCAGGGCAAATTTCATCTCTACAATGGTACACGTCCCTCTGAAACAGTTCCTGCGGGAGTTCAGCTGTCTGACGATGAACTTTACGCCCGTCCTCCTGACCCACGATCACCAAAGGGTTGGTTAGTAGATCTCATCAAGTTTGACACATTAAATGGGTTTCAGATCCTGCATGAGCGTTTATGAGTGGCTCAGCATTAAATGTTCAGATAATTGCAGCTCTCATCAAACCATTTGGACAATGCTATGAGTTTCTAACGCTACATACAGTGAAGAAATACTTCCTTCCAATTATAGAAATGGTTCCACAGTTTTTGGAAAACTTAACTGATGATGAACTGAAAAAAAAAAGCAAAGGATGAAGCCAAAAATGATAATCAAATCTCTAAAGAACTTAGCTTCAAGAGTCCCAGGACAAGAAGAAACTGTAAAAAACTTAGAAATATTTAGGTTAAAAATGATACTTAGATTATTGCAAATTTCCTCTTTCAATGATAAAATGAATGCACTAAACAAAGTGCCACTGATATGAGTGGCTTTGCCTATGAAGTCAAGGGGATTGGTTGTGTGATGGAGGCCTCATCCCAAGGCCCAGTATGGGAGTTGGCAAGGTTGGCCACTTGGCAAAGGCAATTTCAGGTACAGAGACACCACCAGCACTTTAGTTTTTCACCGTATGTTACTACTTGTAGGCTGGTGAGCCAAACCAATGGGGGGTTGAACCTGTCACAGTTGAGCCGTTGTTAGGTATCTCCCAGAGGAGCTGTTTCAAATGGGAATCCCATGGAGGTAGAAGTTTCAACCTGCAAGTGAGTAACCAGACCCTCTTAAGAGAGTCATATTTAATCCTGAGAAAAGTCTGTCCAACCCTGGTGCAATGTTTCCTGAGTTGCTTGCAAATGCTGTTGTGCTGTGTATGTGCACAGACAAACACACTCAAAAACCTGCAGCATGGTTAGGAAAGTAAAAATGCCTTGGAACACCTCCCTGGCAAGTGACCCACAACTTCTCCGGAAAGAGAACGCAGTGTGGTCACAGTCCCAGGTATCCAATGTCCCGGGCTTGGGTAACTGCTGCCACCACTAAGCTTCATATTCTGAAATTATATCATGTCCCCGCTTACTCTGTGCTCTTCTTCCAAGGAACTGGTCCCCAGAAGTGGATGTTCACTAGTACATATGGGAAGTACTCTTCAAAGGCCACTGCAGGAAAAGCAAGACTTGGTTAACAAACTCTTACTTTAAAAAGCAAACTCTTACTTTGTTATTTCCAGATAAACCCATGAATGACCTCAGTTATTGTTCATCTAGAGGTGCCCTCTTTACCCTCTCAAGCACAGGAATGTCTTACTACAGATCCCACTTCAGACTTCCTTCGCAGAAGTTGTTGAGTCCTACTTCCGCTGGACTCATCTCAAAGCCACTTTCCCAGTAGCCTGGACCCATACAGTCCCCGATGCCACTGGATGATCTCCAGTGTCTTGAGACCCCATTCCTGGCACCTTCAGTGAGATGCCAGAACAACCCACCTCCAGCCAGCTGGCTTCAACTCTCCCCTCCAACGGTCCTCACTCAGCTGCTGGCATTTGAACAAACATTCCATGGTGGCTTCTAGCAACCAAATGGGCCTTTACAGAATCCCCGTGTTAAATCAGCGTCTCCTAGCCAACAACAGGTTTTACCTCCCACAACCCCATGTGTAAAATAATATTAGGTAAACACATTACCTAACATTCTCCACAAGTGTGATTGTTGAGCTAAAGCTCTGCCTCTGGCTTTGGGTGTAAAAGCTCCTGGAAGAACCTGGGTAGGTGTTGCAAGAGTTACGGTCCCATACCATTTTTGTGCTGACCTCATTTACAAGGTCCTTCCCATGAGAAATTAAAGCGCAGCCACAGGCAACTCAGTAGCTCAGTAGCAGGGCTCTCAGTTTTTCCATTGCCCTGATTTTTTACAAGGAACTTCAAAGGGTCTCCTGTAAGGAGCATAATTAAAGACTGAGAGCCTTGTGCTGGTTCACAGCGCTCTGGCTGTACTTGTTCCTGTGATGTCATGCCACACTCCAGGCTCTTCACTGAAAGACCCCCTCGGGTCCTTTCCTCCTGGAATCTGACTCTTCTCTAAAGTGGAACATGCAGCTCAGCTCTCTGTACTCCACAAAGCACCCCAGATTGCCTTGTATTATTTAAATGGGCAGTGCCCATAGAAATGAACCACAGCATTCAGTGAAAACACTCTGTAGTTTACATGACATGTGTGGGATCTCTGAGGATTTGTTTGATTTGCTGCATGTGAGCTCAGAAATTTAGAAGAGCCAAGTGTTTCCCCCCTAATTGCTGCTAATGGGGCGTTTTGCGCCAGCTGGGTGAATGTGGACCCATTCCTTTTATCTATAGGCACGTCTGCCCAACCACTCCTAAAGAACATTGCTCATTGCTGGCTTCACCTGCCTCAGGTAGCAGTTTATATTTGCAGATTAGTTCAAAGGGGAAATACCATGAACCCCCCTTTTATGGAAATGTCTTCTTTTCTCTTACTTAGGGAGCTTCATTCCTGTGCTTTGCTCCTCTCTAGAACAGCCTGATTTAACAAACAGGTAGGACAACCTCTCTGCATGAGACACTCAGCTCAAAATGTACAAACTTGATGCCTAAATCAATACCTGGGCAGCTAAATAAAAGCCTGGGGGCCTTTCCCACAGTGCTGAGTGTGGACTTCGTTAGGAGCTAGAGGTGCTTAGTTCCTCTGAAAGTCAGGTCACTGATTTTGGTGCCTAAAGATGTGTATGTAAGTGCCTAACTTTATTCAGCCAGGTTGGAAAATGTTGGTCTAGGAATGGAAAATTGAGATACTGGCTGCCAAAAGTGAGTGTTAGAAAATACAGAGTATTCTGAAGTTCATATGGAAGTCAAAGGGGAATGCAGATTGGAGCTGTTGGTGTGGAGTAGATCCTGGACGCTTAGGGCTTCTCTTCTCAGGGAAGTCAGTGCAGAGCAGGCTAGGGTGTGAATTTACAGCACACTAGCTTCTCTGCATGAAGTCTTGTGATGGGGTGAACCAGGCCCTTTGAGGCCATCTGCTGAAAGCTTTGTGGTCCTACCACACCTGTCCCAGAAAGGAGCAGTGGACGTAAGTCCTCCAAGCTGCATAGAGAGATTGCAGGAGAAGCAGACAATCAGAGGCCTCGCAGAGGCTGCGAGGAGCAGCTAATCAGGGCCCAGCAGGCTCACATAAAAGGAGCTGAAGGGCCAGAGACAATCAGTTGCTGCCTAGAGCCTGAGGAGTAAGGACGGTGTTCCTGGCTGGCTGGCTGAAGAAGCAGCAGGACCGTGAATAGAGCAGTTGCTGGCAGGGACCAGGGGAGCAAGAAGGAGCTCCTGACTGGCTGCTGGGTCAGAGTACGAGACGTCAGCCCTACAGTAAGGGTGAAGTGTTTATGAAGGTGCTGGGGCTGTGGAGAAGGGGACCTGAACTATTTAATGCCCTACCTGGAGAGCTGGGGCCAGAAAGGGTGAAGAGTCTCCAAGGAGAAAGACCTGTGGGCATGGCTCCATACCAGAGTCAAGGGACTATTGGAAGGCTAACCCAGAAGGGGCTGCAGGACTGAATAAGGACTGAGCCAATGGCGGGCTGCAGGAAGACACCGGTGGAAAAGGGGTGCTGGGATAGGCCCTTGTTGGACTGTTTATCCCAGAAGGGGTGTTTTGGTTTGTGCTTCACATACTTCACATACACACTGTGTGAGACTCGGCCAGAGGGCTGAGTCACTGAAGACCTACTGCAATCACAGAGAGAGAGAGTGCAGGCACATGCACTCGGGCAGTGGGCGCTTGCAAGAGGTGAGTGCCACCCTGTTACAAGTTCCTGTGTGGACATTATTGCATAGTAAAAGTGCCTTTAGGCAGGTTAACTTAATACACTTTATAGAGCCCAATAAGCAAAGGAACATCATGTAGTAAGAGACAAGAAGTGTGTCGCTGACTGCCCCTTTAAGGGGAATGAGGCTCAGCTTTGCCAGTGACCATTGATCTCCAGCTAATCTGAACTGGCTGAGAGAGTAAGAGGGTTGCACAAAAGGCTAAGAGAGCTCCATTAGGACTCCTGGTGGCACTTAAATAGGGTTGCCAAACCTCCAGTATTGTCCTGGAGTCTCCAGGAATTAAAGATTAATTTTTACTTAAAGATTATGTCGTGTGATGAAACCTCCAGGAACACATCCAGCCAAAACTGGCAACTCTACACCTAGAGGATAAGGCCCAATTAAAATTGAATCCCAGCTGTGGGGGGAGCTGGGTGATTACTATAAAAAGAGGAAGCCCAGAACAGAAGAGAGCTGCAGGGAGAGAGGGAAAGAACTCTGCAGTGCCTCTCTTGGCAGTAGAGAGTGGAGCCAGGACAGACATGGAGAAGCCACTGAGATGAAGCAGCCTTTGGTGGTGAACCCTGATAAAAGGGCAGGGGCCAGGCCTCCAGCCAAGAACCCATGGGAGGGGTTCATCTGAGGAACAGAGCATGGGGGAAGCTCAAGAGGGATGAAGGTTCAAGACTGAGGAGGGTAGTCATGGTTTAAAATTTATATTTTCATTTGGGATTGATTGGGGTATTCCAGGATCCCTGAAAGAAGGGTGACCCTGGGAGGATAGTTCACGAAACCCTGAGACAAAGGGGTACCTGAGACTCTGGGCCCAGAGTCAGGGACCAAAGACCTTACACAATGTCATTGAACTGTTAGTTGGACTTCTGTTTATTGGAGTCTATTGTTACATCAGAAGGGCTGTGATTTTCCAGTGACCTGATGGGAGGGCTGAGTCACGAGAAGAGAGAGACCACTGCACAATCGGAGTGGCTGTTGTCAGGGGAGTGCTAGATGAATCTGCTACACCACATCCTGGCATGGGTGGACACACTAGCAGGGAGTTCACTCTTCTGCAAAGTGCTATGTCAAATGGCCCTGTGCGATGACCTTGAGCTAAGGCCACCTGGGACAAGTCAGACTCACAGTCCTTTTCCTTTTCTGGGCCTGTCTGCTCAATTTATGGGCCAGGCAAGGAAGAGTTAAAGGCCTGGAAAATCAAGGCAGCAGGAATATGTCAGTCTACCAGGCCCAGCTGCTTCATGTGCTAAGGAGGAAGAGGAAGATAGCAGCAGAGTGAGGAAGACGCTACCCTGGCCAGAGGGGAGAGTGGGCTGTTCAGACTGAGAAGACTTTTGGGTATTTTGAGATTCTTTGTTTCCTGGAAGGGCAGCTCTTTATTTTGGGTATGTAAGAGCTCACAATGTGACACTCCTGAAGAAACCCAAGACCATCTCATTGGGTGGACATGTGTAGTATTCTGTTTATGAGCAAAGATCATGAGGGCTTCATAAATACATGTGAGTGGTATTTGTTCTGGAGGAAAGGTGGAAGGGAAATTGAAGTCACTGAAAGAGAGATTCAGGAACCCCAATCAGATTGTGACCAAAGGGAATGATCACCAGAAGACTCTTTTGATGGGACAGGGGTGGAAAATGAAGGAAGATGGAGGGATGTGAATGGGCAACCTTAATTCTGGTATTAACTAACTTTTGAGTGCTTGACTTTGAAACCTTAATGTTCTTTTAATGTAAATTTTCGGCTGCAGTTTTCTAAGGGTTTTTATAAAACTTTAGAATTTTAAATAAAAACAGTTATCACGTGGAAACAGATTGATCCCTGCCACGGGGTCCACTCATCACAGGTGGTGCCTCCTCTTGGCTGCTCTGGGGAGTAGTTCTTTCCAGGCCCAAGGCCCTCTTCTGCTGCTCGCTGCACACCCGGCAGTCGCTCTCTCTCGCTCTCACTCTCTGTGGCTCAGGGTGCTCCCTCTCTGTGACTTGGCCCTCCAACCAGGTCACTCTGCATGTTTCCCCCTTCCAGGTATCGGAGTCTTTCCTTACCAGAAGTTTCAGGCAGTCTTCCCATTCGCTGCCTCATGGTGCCACTTCCCCAATGGCTGGTAGAGGAATCCAGGCCCACCCTCTACTCTGGGTTTTGGCTCATGGACCCTCTAATCAGTAGACAAGGTCTGCACCTTCCTGAACCTTGCTGCCTTTTCCCTGAGCCTTTCCTACACCTTCTGGCTCCCCCACTCTGGGTTTACCAGCCTAAACTCCCTCCTCTCAGGGCTGGTCCACACTAAGCCCCCAGTTCGAACTAAGATACGCAACTTCAGCTACGTGAATAACGTAGCTGAAGTCAAAGTATCTTAGTTCAAACTTAAAGGTACTTACCGCGGGTCCACACACAGCAGGCAGGCTCCCCCATCGACTCCGTCTACTCCTCTCGTGGAGCAAGATTACCGGCGTCGATGGTGAGCACTTCCGGGATCAATTTATCGCGTCTAGACAAGATGCGATAAATCAATCCCAGAAGATCGATTGCTTGCTGCCGAACCAGCGGGTAAATATAGATGTACCCTCAGGGAGTAACTGCAGAATAATTTCTATAGCCCCAAACACACCTCCATCCCCCAGGGAGTGGCTGCAGACTACTTCCCTGCAGCCTCTTTCTGCCACCAGCTCCCTGGCTTTATAGATGCCTCAGCTGTTCCTACATGGGTGAGCTTCCCCTAATTAGGGCTTTCCTTTCAGCCTAATAAGTTAATTGGCCCCTCTGTTAACCTCTTCAAGGTGAGTGGGGGGAGCACACCCTGTCACAATCCCCCACATGGCTCATGAGCAAGGGTGAGACCTTTAGATTCACAGCTCAGTCCTCTGCCATTTGAGCTAACAGAGTAACGGAGCAGTAGAAGGCTACTGTCTATCTACTGTGTGGACCTGCTATCACTTTTGGGTTTCATGCTTATTTGCAGACAACAAAGGAATGCCAAGACTCAGGAATCCAGGTTTAATTCTAGATTCTGTAGGGGGGCATGTCCAGTGGTTGCAGACCATTCTGTCTCTCACCTCACTTTTTCCTGTCCCATTCTGCTCCTGTCTTTCCTTCTCACCAGCTCTTGCCACCCCTTTTTCATCCCCAGCTTCTGCCCATGGTTCCCCTAACCCATGTCTCTATCTTTCCCCCAGGCTTCTCCTTCCCCCTTTCCTCACTCTTGCTCCTATCCCCCTTCTGGTCATCTTCCCTCCTCTGTCTCTGATTCTTCCCCCTTGTTCTTGCCTCTATGCCCCCTTCTGGTTCCTGCTCCCACCCTTATCACCCCAACCCCCACCCAACCCCGCCTCATTTGAATAAGGGGCTTTCTTCCTTCCCTTCTTCCTCCTCACTGTCTGGACACCAGCAGGGAGGTATTGAGAGCACAGGAGAGATGGTCTCCCTAATTTCTCTCTGGTCCAGTGTCTAACATCACAACAATCTCGGGAAGCCAGGACAGGAAATTGCAGGGAAAGTCCTGCTTGGCCTGTGCAGGTCAGGGTGGAGCACACTCCATCACTTTGTGGGAATGGTTCATTCACAGTCTGGGTGTACATAGGAGCAGGGAGGGGATGGAGCATGCTCAGTGCAGGTTGAATCTTTGGAGAATTTAGCTGCAAAACTCTAACAGGTCTCAACTGAGTATGGGCAAACAGATTTTTCAAAGACTTAAAATTTGACCAAATTTGTGGTTTGTCACAGGAGTGGCAAAAGACACATCCCTGGCACCAAGGTATTTCCTCCTGCCAATTTCATGTCTATGCTCCAAAGGATAGTGGCACTAAAGTTTCTCGGCCAAATGATTGTAAAAAAAACAATTAACATGGACAAAACAATGCATTTCCCCCATCATTAGACGAAATGCCTGAACCACTTTATCTGAAATTTAAAATTAGCCTGAGACACAGACCTGGTACGGAAGATTTCAGCCCAAGTGGTTTACATTTGGCAAAGTTATAAGCAACTGAAACATGGTCTTATAATAGAAAATGGTGGGCAACCTTCAGCATAGGTGTCAACTTCCCCCTCTGCCCTGTGGGTGCTCAACCACCACCACTACCCCTGGCCCCACCCCTGCCTGCCCCTGCACCACCCTCACCCTGCCCCAATTCCACCCCTTCCCCCAAGCCCCTGCCCCGCCTTTTTATGCTTCTTCCCCCAAGTACCCATGTCCCCACTCCTCCCACTCCCTCCCGGAAAGTCCTAAGCGCTGCCAAACACCTGTTAGGCAATGGGTGGGAAGCGCTGGGAGGGGGAGAAGCAGGGACATAGCACACTCAGGGAAGGAGGAGGGTGTGGGGGCATGGGGAACTTGGCTGCCAGTGGGTGTCAAGCACTCGCTAATTTTTCCCCGTGGGTGCTCCAGGCCTGCAGCACCCATGGAGTCGACACCTATGACCTTCAGTATAGTGTCACTACCTGCACCACCTGTAGTATTAATACATTCATAGAGTTTAAGGCTAGAAAGCACCATTAATTAGATCAACTAGTCTAACCTCTGGTACAGCACAGGCCATTAAGTTTTTTAATTTCACCCAATTATTCCTGTGTTGAGCTCAATAACTCGTGAGCATATGTCCCAGAAAGGCATCAGCCAGTCTTGATTTGAACCATCAAGAGCTGGGGAATCTACCACTTCCCTAGGGAGTTTGTTCCAATGGTTGATCACCCTCACTGGTACAAGTTTGCATCTTCATTCTAATTTGAATTTTTCTGGCTTCAGATTCCAGCCATTTGTTCTGCCTTTCTCTATAGAGCCCTTTAGCCCCTAGTATTTTCTTTCCATTCTCTCCCCCATTCCTAATGTGTGAGGATGGCATCAAACCGTTTTTTGTTTTCCCTTTAAAAAAAAAAGGGCGGGGGATTTTTTTTACTAGTTTTTTACATTAAAAATATCAAGCCTGATTGTCACTTCCCCTCCTGCCCTCCCTTCTGGTCTTTTTACCCTGACGCTGAGCAGGGTAAATGGGAATCAGGCCTGTTAGGACAGGCAGCATGAGGTGAGATAATGACCTCACAGTAACTTGAAAGCTGTGCTGCGGGGTTGCCAACCAGTTTGTGATGTCATGTCCCACAGGTGTGCTAATCCTCCTGCAGAAATTAGCACTTACTGACTAACATGGGAAGTCCATTTCCCAAGCACTAATCAGACCAAGGGGTATGATCCACATGTTGGGTTTTGCACCAGGAATAAAACAGTGCAGGGAATTGTCCTTGAAAAACAGATCCTGCCTCAGAGTCCTCATTCTGTAGTGAGGGGGCATCCCCACCCTCTGAGGTTGACCGGGAGGGATTGGTGGGCGGAGCCAGGACACCCTCGCCAGAAGCAGAGGGGTGGGACAGGAAGTATAAAAGGCAGGCCCAGCTGATAAGTCAGGCTGGAGCTGTCAAAGGTGACAGATGCCTCACACCCACCATTGGGGCTGGAGCCCGAAGAGGATGCCTGCAAGTGCTGAGGACTGGCCGGAGCTGCCTGAACTGCCTGCTGCCAGAGAAGCCAAGTAGCTGCTGGGACTGCTGCTGGCGGTGTACCCCGAGGAGACGGAGGACAATCCTGAGATACAGGTACAGCCTGAGGGGAGCGAGGGAAGTAGCCTAGGGATACCAGATGATACGCTGGTTGTGTTGTTGCCTGAATATAGGTCAGCGTGCTTTGGGCAGATCCCTGCTGAGCCAGTGGTGGAACACTCCACCACCGTTTGGGCCCTGGGCTGGGACCCAGTGGAGTAGGGTGGGCCCAGGTCCCCCTACCTCCTCCTGCCAGCCCCACCCCTTAGGTGTTGGCCTCCCCACCTTAGGCCAGGAGGCCTGCATTTGTCTACCATCTGTCAGAGCTAGAATATCAAACTGGTGCTGTGCCCTGCCTGAGGGCCTGAGCCCCCTAGACTATCCCTCTGCCCTGCCTGGAGTCAGCGCCCTGGACTACCTGTTGCATGGCCCTGCTTAGAGGGCCCAAGGCCTTAGAGGCTGCTAATCCCCTCTCTAATCTTTGCCTAGAGAGGGATCTGAGAATGAGGGGGTGTGGCCGCCCTCTGAGACTGATGAGGAGGAACGACCATGTGTCTGTTTCCTTATAATGTAGGGGTCTCCCTGCCACCCCCTCCTTTGGTTGAGGAAAGAGCGTGCTCAGGAGCCACCAGCTCACCTTGGCAGTGGAACTGCATAGTCTGACTTCCTCTCTCCCACGTTCTGCCTGTTGTTAGTTGCTGCCAATGCCTCTGACGGGGTGTGTAAGCCCCACATGGGGGAACCAAGAGTTAATACGCAGCTCTGTGCCCAGAAGGCCCCGCCTCAGAGAAGCTGAAGCTGCAGAGAGGCTGTGAGAGCTCCACACTGCCTGGACTGGACCCCGCTGCTGAGCCACCAGAGGCCCCGTGGAGACTGGGAATAGAGAGCTGCAATTGGAGGAGAAGAACCTCTGGATGATGGCTAGGCGGACACCTGCCCATGAGTCCATAAACTGGCCCCTGCTGTGACTTCGGAGGGGGAGAGGCTGCGGTAGGAAGTGCCCAGGAGGGAGCAGGCCACATATACAACCTGCTAGTCATAGGCCCTGGATCTGAACCCCCTGCAGCAGGGAGGGCCAGGTTTCCCTACTACCAACCCCACAGGCTCTTGCCACTGGGCAATGCAGCCATAGACCCTCGCCACTGGCAACACTCAGTTCACAGCAGCAGTCACAAAGCTAACAGTATGTTAGGAACTATTAGAAAAGGGGTAGAAAATAAGATTAAAAAAATCTTAATGCCGCTATATGAACCTATGGTGGACCCACACTTTGGATATGTAGTATTAGGATTTTATGTTTTATGTATTTTATATAATTTAGAATGAAGGACAAAGAATAATAATGTAGCATGTATTAAATGTATTGATGTATGATATGATTTGACCATATTCTGCCAGCCTCCCTTCCGGAAAGCAGAAAGGAATGGCCTAGAGTGCCAGAATCTTGTGTCTGAAGCTGATTTCAAGGCAGTAACGGACCTTTAGGGTCACCACTTTGTTGTAGGTTTAGCATTTTGAAATAAGTAAAAGAATGCCGTGATTGCTTTCTCCTGCATTGCAATGTGATGTTCCTGTTCAAATGCTTTGTGTAAATCAATCCTGTGTTGTATGTGAATGAGGAATGTGTGTTAGCAGATAAGTGTGAAGGCCATCACCGGACCAGATGTTCTAGGGAGGAATCAAAGGCGGATGTAAGGGCACCAGGAGATTGCAACACGCCCCTGTTGAGATGTCCGAGAAGGGCAGATTGATAACTCTAAAAGATGTGGCAGGCACCCATCAATGGGGACAAGAGAGCTGTGATCAAACCCAACCTGGGGTAACTCCCCGAGAGACTGATAAAAGAACAAGATAAAGGATGAGAAGAACAATTTAAAAAAACAAGCACTCGTCAAACAACAATTGATTACAGCATGATGATGCAAAACTCATTGATCTCAATGAAGTATGGGCTGGATGAATGAACTATAACAGGGGAGGCCAACCTGAGCCTGAGAAGGAGCCAGAATTTACCAATGCGCATTGCCAAAGAGCCACAGTAACATGTCAGCAGCCCCCCCATCAACCCCAGTGTCTCCCACCTGCCAGCAGCACCGCCGATCAGCACCTAACCCTCCATCCCTGCACTTCCTGCCCGTCGAGATCAGCTGCTTTGTAGTGTGCAGGAGGCGGGGGCTGGGGGTGGGGAAGGGCATGGCAGACTCAGGGGAAGAGGCGGAGGCCTTGGGGGAACGAGTGGAATGGGTCTGGGGCCTTGGGCAAAGCCAGGGGTTGAGCAGTGAGCACCCTGTAGCACATTGGAAAGTTGGCACCTGTAGCTCCAGCCCTGGAGTTGGTGCCTAGACAAGGAGCCGCATATTAACCTCTGAAGAGCCGCATGTGGCTCCGGAGCCACAGGTTGGCCACCCCTGGACTATAAGGTGGATAGAAAGCTGGCTAGATCGTCGGGCTCAACGGGTAGTGATCAACTGCTCCATGTCTAGTTGGCAGCCAGTTTCAAGCGGAGTGCCCCAAGCGTCAGTCCTGGGGCTGGTTTCGTTCAATATCTTCATTAATGATTTGGAGGATGGCGTGGACTGCACTCTCAGCAAGTTTGCAGATGACACTAAACTGGGAGGAGTGGTAGATATGCTGGAGGGTAGGGATAGGATTCAGAGGATTAGACAAATTAGAGGATTGGGCCAAAAGAAACCTGATGAGGTTCAAAAAGGATAAGTGCAGAGTCCTGCTCTTAGGACGGAAGAATCCCATGCACTGCTACAGACTAGGGACTAAATGGCTAGGCAGCAGTTCTGCAGAAAAGGACCTAGGGGTTACAGTGGACGAGAAGCTGGATACGAGTCAACAGTGTGCCCTTGTTGCCAAGAAGGTTAACGGTATTTTGGGCTGTATAAGCAGGGGCATTGCCAGCAGATCGAGGGACGTGATCATTCCCCTTTATTTGACATTGGTGAGGCCTCATCAGGAGTACTGTGTCCAGTTTTGGGCCCCACACTACAAGAAGGATGTGGAAAAATTGGAAAGAGTCCAGCAGAGGGCAACAAAAATGATTAGGGGGCTGGAGCACATGAGTTATGAGGAGAGGCTGAGGGAACTGGGATTGTTTAGTCTTCAGAAGAGAAGAATGAGGGGGGATTTGATAGCTGCTTTCAACTACCTGAAAGGGGGTTCCAAAGAGGATGGATCTAGACTATTCTCAGTGGTACCAGATGACAGAACAAGGAGTAATGGTCTCAAGTTGCAGTGGGGGAGGTTTAGGTTGGATATTAGGAAAAACTTTTTCACTAGGAGTGTGGTGAAGCACTGGAATGGGTTACCTGGGGAGGTGGTGGAATCTCCTTCCTTAGAGGTTTTTAAGGCCCGACTTGACGAAGCCCTGACTGGGATGATTTAGTTGGGGATTGGTCCTGCTTTGAGCAGGGGGTTGGACTAGATGACTTCCTGAGGTCCCTTCCAACCCTGATAGTCTATGATGCTGTGAAGGAAAATCACTATATAAACAGGGGGCCTTGCCATGAAACTTTGGATTTGTCCTGCCAAGACTTCCCTGGAGCATCGTGTTGCGACTGACAGAACCTGGCTCCTCTCTATTCGTGATTAACCTAGCTGGCCATTAGATTGATCCGGACTCTGGCGTGGTAACTATAACATCGACTGGCGGGACAGTGTGTGTGTGATTGAATACATGTGCTAATTGTTGTATCTCCAATAAACGCGACGTATTGACTTGTCCTCTGAAAAAGATCCCATGTGCTTTTTATAAGCACCACATTTTTGGTGGAGAATTGCGAAAGGGGGAAGACGTGCACCGTGATTGTTGAAAATACTGCTAAAGGTATCCCATCTGTATCAAGTGATCGATCAGTCAGGTGTGCACACCCCCGATCATAGAGATTCTGGGCAATAGGGGGAGGATTAGAGCCCTCGGAGCTCCTACCCATCTGTCGGGGAAAACTATACAGATATATATGTAAACGATTTGTACAAACTGTCTAGGTATGCACACCCCCAGTCATAGAGATACCGGGCCATAAGTGAGAGGATTAAAGTCCTCACTGCTCCTACCATACCACCGGGGAAAAATTACACAGGTGAATGTACCCTCGGTCGTAGCAGGATCAAGCCCAAAAGGCGGGGGGCTTAGCGTTCTCCCCCCTTCTGCTCTGTCACGGTTTTTAGTGGGTATAGACTTTGTGTTGTGTAAGTCCCAGCACAAGCGTGGGCACAGAAAAGTTATAAGGGTAAAAGAAATTCATAAAGAAAATATGTTCAGGTGAAAAGAATCCCCTAAGGACAACGCTCAAGAAGAGCAGAAAAAATTACCAATCATACAGGAAACTACTCCTTTTAATAAAATTTTGCAAAAGTTTGGTCATAGTCCATGGACTGAACAAGCATTAGCCGATGTCCATACTACAGCTGAAATAGAAGAATTGGGAAAGCCCATCAGTGCATCCTTATCAAAATTGTCATGGGGTTGTCAGGAAGGGGTAGTACCTCTGATAGGGGAGCAGTCGTACTCCGAGGAGTAGCTCATCCACTTTGGTCCCCACTTGACAACACCCAGCTCTCACCTGTGGCTCCAAGTAGCCGTCAGCATGCGACAGTGGCCACACCCCGGAGACCGTCTCGACTGGCGGGCTAAACCAGGTGAGGGTAGCCAATGAGTATGAGACTCTCGGTGAGTTAGGGCCTGTCTACCCATTGCATGCAAAGGCTGGATCCGGCTGACTGAGGCAACCTGGTTCAACCTGGTTCAATGGTCAGGAAGGCGGTGACAGCAAGCGTTGTGGAACGCTTAAGAGCACAACAAGACACGTAGGCGTCCTGGTCATCCACTGCGCCCTGCCCTATCTCCAGCCGTCTCGACTTCTGTCCTGCCACTGGATACAGATAGGAACTGGGAAGAGAGAGTGAGGCTGACGTTGCGCAACTCTCCCTCACTTTAATCCAATTCACGCGCAAGTCTCCACATCATATCATATCATATTACCTCATATCAAGTCCTGTGGCGATGGGCGAGCGACGAAGCAGCAGGTGTGGATACACTGGGAGCTGTAGCCACGGACCTGCACATAGGCGGCTCAGGCATAATGGTCGTTCCTCACTGACCGAAGCAGCAGTGGAGCTCGGCATCTTCTTGAGCGACTGAGCAGCCCTATTCAGGATTGCACTGCTCACCTCCATAGAATGAGGAGAGGGCTAGAAAAGGTGCCCTAAACATTGCCTGCTTCACCTTACCCTGGCCAGCATACACACAAAAGCGGTCGAATAAAAACAAAAACAAAACTTAGAGTGACACCGATCACTATTGGCACATGGAATATGCGCACATTACTGGACAACATCACGGCAGACAGACCGGAGAGAAGAACAGCACTTGTCGCTAGAGAGCTCGCACGCTACAACATTGACATTGCAGCCCTTAGCGAAACTCGCCTTGCTAATGAAACACAGCTGTCCGAGTCAGGCGGTGGCTATACATTCTTCTGGAGTGGCCGCAGCATTGATGAGCGTTGCGAATCTGGAGTTGGCTTCGCCATCAAGAATCATCTTGTTCGGAAACTTGCCAGTTCCCCCAAGGTTATGAATGACCGGCTCATGACAATGCAGCTTCCGCTTCAAAAAGGAAAACAAGCTACTTTGATCAGCGCATATGTTCCTACAATGACCAACCTAGAGGATGTGAAGGATAAATTCTACAAAGAACTAGATACTCTGCTATCGTTAGTGCACCGCACAGACAAGCTGATTCTGCTTGGCGATTTTAACGCAAGAGTCGGATGCGATGCCGCAGCCTGGGATGGAGTCATCGGGAAAAATGGAGTGGGAAAGCGTAACAGCAATGGCCTGTTACTGCTGAAAACTTGTGCAGCACATGACCTTCTGATCAGCAATACGGTCTTCTGCCTTCCTACCCGTAACAGGATTTTGTGGATGCATCCCTGTTCCAAGCACTGGCATTTGATCGATTATGTGATCATCAGGAGAAGGGACAGACAAGATGTCAGGGTTACAAAAGCTATGTGTGGCACTGACTGTTGGATGGATCATAGGCTCATAGTATCCAAAATGAAGCTCCGTATCATGCCGAAGAGATGACCACAAGGCTGTAAGGCTCTCAAAAGGATCAACGTGTCGAAGCTGAAGAACAGCCGCATCACTGAAAATCTAGCGGAAGACCTAGAGAATGAGCTTGCTGATCTTCGTATTGAGGATGATGCTGGGAAAGACTGGGAGTGATTCCGCAACACTGTCCATACAGCTGCATTGAAGGTATTGGGGCCCTCCACATGCAGGCGGCAAGACTGGTTTGACGAAAATGATGCAGAAATCCAAGCCTTACTTGCTGAGAAGCACCGCCTGCATCGTGCATATCAAAACGATCCATCCTCAGTGGCAAAGAAGACCGCCTTTATCAGCGCTCACAGAACAGTACAGAACTGACTGCGCAAAATGTGGGACTTGTGGCTGAGCGCCAAAGCAGATGAAATACAGGCATATGTGGACAGGAACGACTATAAGCAGTTTTATGAAGCCCTCAACACATTCTATGGTCCACAGTCTTCTGGGAGCTTTCCCCTCCTGAACTCTGATGGTACTGTGCTCCTTACAGAGAAGACGCAGATTCTCCAGAGATGGGCTGAACACTTTGAAGCAATTCTCAATCGCCCCTCAGTCATCAATGATGAGGCCATTGACAAGATGCCCCAGGTTGCAGTCAATGACTCCATGGATGCTTCACCAGAAGAGGACGAAGTGAAGAAAGCTATCAACCAGCTGTCAAGTGGCAAAGCCCCAGGGTCAGATGCCATACCAGCAGAGGTGTACAAAGTCGGTGGACCCGTGCTGCTACGGAAACTCACTGAGCTGTTTCAATCCTTCTGGAAGCAGGGAACCATTCCACAAGAATTTAGAGACGCATCCATCTTGCACCTCTATAAGAGGAAGGGCAATCGCCAGGTATGCGACAATCACTGGAATCTCGCTGCTTTCTACAGCAGGGAAAGTTCTTGCACGGGTTCTGTTGAACCGATTGATCACGCACCTGGAGAAGGGCTTACTGCCTGAATCACAGTGTGGCTTCCGCAAGGGACGTGGGACTATTGACATGATCTTCGCTGTGCGTCAGCTACAGGAGAAATGTCAAGAGCAGAATCGTGAACTCTACACAACTTTTGTGGACCTCACAAAAGCATTTGACTCTGTCAGTCGCCAGGGCCTGTGGAGGATCATGTCGAAATTTGGCTGTCCAGACAGATTTATACGAATTGTACGTCAATTTCATCACGGTATGATGGCTCATGTCCTGGATGATGGTGAAACATCTGAGGCCTTCCCAGTCACCAACAGTGTCAAGCAAGGGTGTGTTTTAGCACCCACTTTGTTCAGCATGATATTCTCTGCCACTTTGACTGATGCCTTTCAACACTGCACTGAAGGAGTAGGCCTGAAGTATAGAACTGACGGGAAACTATTCAATCTGAGGTGACTGCGTGCCATCACCAAGGTGAAGGAAACTGTACTTCAAGACTTTCTCTTTGCCGATGATTGTGCTCTGAATGGTAGTACAGAGCCAGAAATGCAAGCCAGTATGGACAAGTTTTCAACTGCATGCAACAATTTCGGTCTCACCATTAACATCAAGAAGGCCTGGTCTATACTAGGAGGTTATGTAGAATTTAGCAGCGTTAACTCGAATTAACCCTGTACCGTCCACACAACAAAGCTATTTATTTTGACATAGAGGTCTCTTTAAATCGATTTCTGTACTCCTCCCCGATGAGGGAAGTAGCGCTAAATTCGACATGGCCCTGTTGAATTAGGGTTAGTGTGGACGGAATTCAAGGCTAATAGCTCCGGGAGCTATCCCACAGTGCACCACTCTGTTGACGCTCTGGACAGCAGTCCGAGCTCAGATGCTCTGCCAGCCACACAGGAAAAGCCCTGGGAAAATTTGAATTCCTTTTCCTGTCTGGCCTGTTTGAATCTCATTTCCTGTTTGGACATCATGGCGAGCTCAGCAGCACTGGCAACAATGCAGAGCTCTCCAGCAACGGTGACCATGCAATCGCTGAATAGAAAGAGGGCCCTAGCATGGACTGATCGGGAAGTCTTGGATCTGATCGCTGTGTGGGGTGATGAGTCCGTGCTTTCGGAGCTGCGATCAAAAAAACGGAATGTGAAGATCTACGAGAAGATCTCCAAAGCCATGACAGAGAGAGGATACAGCCGGGATGCAACGCAGTGCCGTGTGAAAATCAAGGAGCTGAGACAAGGGTACCAGAAGACCAAGAGTCAAACGGACGCTCCGGATCCCAGCCCCAGACATGCCGTTTCTATGAGGCACTGCATTCCATTCTAGGTGCGGCCGCCACCACTACTCCACCACTGTCCTTGGACTCTGATGATGGGGTATTGTTGACGGCCGCTTCCTCGGAGATGTTCGCGGACGGGGAATATGAGGAAGGAGATGAGGACGAGGCAGTCGACAGCGCTTTCAACGCTGATTTCCCCGACAGCCAGGATCTCTTCATCACCCTCACGGAGATCCCCTACCAACCCTCCCAAGGTGGTAACTCGGACCGTGAATCAGGGGAAGGATCAGTAGGTAAGTGTTTTTAAACATTTATTTTGAACAGAATAGGAATGGTATCTTAACAATGGGTTTTTCATGATTAGTTTGCCTTAGGTGCTTTAGTTTCTAGTCCTTGCCAGTGCAGCTACTGGAAAAGTTTGTCAATATGTCCGGTTTTTCATGATTAGTTTGCCCTAGGCGCTTTAAATTCTGTCAATATGTCCGGGGATAGAGCAGAAATCCTCCTGGGACATCTCCACAAAGGTCTCCTGGAGGTATTGTGAAAGCCTTTGCATCAGGTTCCTGGGGAGAGCGGCCTTATTGCGTCCTCCACGGTAGGAAACTTTTCCGCGCCAGGCTAGCAGCAAGTACTCCGGGATCATTGCCTCGCACAGCATGGCAGCATACAGCCCTGGTGCTTGCTGGCATTCACGCAGCATGCGCTCTTTCTCTGTCTCCGAAATCCTCTTCAGAGTGATATCACTCATGGTGACCTGCTTTGAATTAGGGGAATGTTAGTATTGGGACTGATTGCCTGTTCCTTTACATAACTGTAACAGGTCGTTTACAGCCACGCGGTGAAGACGTGACAGGGGCAGCATACAGTGATCTTTCCCGGGGACAGCCGTGAGGGGGGTGAGACAGGGGCAGAGTTCATGCTGGCTGGATTGCCGGCAGCAGGAGCTGGCCAACCCTAGGAGCATTGCTTGGAACGTGAAAGGAGGGCACTGCTATAAATTAAGCTTTAAGCAGCCAAAAGTCTACGGCTTACCATGTCCATCTGCTAGCCGAATTCCATTGTCCAGTCCCGCTTGTGTGATCTGTACAGCAAGACCTCAAGAACTCAATGGGAAGGCTGAAAATTCGTCCTTGTACTGAGTGCGCATGTGATAGGTGCTGTGCATGGTCTTGTTCACAGAGAAAGACTATATTCATTGTTCGCAAAACTGTATCTTTGTGAGGAATTCACTCCCTTTTTCCCATCCCACAGCTGCGAGTGTCTCCCAAGCTACCCCGGCATCCCCCTCCCAGAGGCTGCCGCAGATCAGGCGACGAAAGAAAAGGACACGGGATGAGATGTTCTCAGAACTTATGGGCTGCTCCCGAGCCGAGGCGGCACAGCAGACCCAGTGGAGGGAGAACATGTCGCAATACCAGCGATCACACAGCGAATGGGAGGACAGGTAGTGGCAGGAAGACCAGCAGGCGACTCAAACGCTCCTTGGAATAATGAGGGAGCAAACGGACATGATCCGGCGCCTTGTAGATGTTCTGCAGGACCGGAGGCAGGAGGACAGAGCCCCGCTGCATTCTCTAACCGCCCTCCCCCGCCACAAAGTCCCATCCCCCCCTCACCCAAAGTCCCAAGAAGGAGGGCGGCAGGGGCCGTGAAAACAGTCACTCCACCCCTGCAGACTGCTCAAGTAACAGAAGGCTCTCATTCCCAAAGATTTGATAAGTCCTTTCCTTCACTCCCAAAGCACCTCACCCAAGCCCCCGTCCCAGTGTCATCCCCTAACTGTGTAGTTGTTAATAAAAAATACGGTTCTGTTAATTACTGTTTCGGTCATGTTCTTTTAGAGGACAGTGTGTTTGAAGGTGGGGAAGGGAGTTGGTAATTGGAGAGGACAGTCACCTTTACCAGGGTACAGACACGGGGGCAGGTTCAGCACAAGGTCACACACACATTGCAGTCACTAGGCACCCTGGTCAGTCTGGGAGGTGGTTTTCATGTTCTGTGTGTGGGGGGCTATGTGAGTTTGTGGTGGGGAAGGGCGGTTACAGATTTTATGCAGTGGTCCTTAGCCTGGATGACAGAGCCACGCAGCAGGGGATCTGTAACCGTCCTCCCCTGCCACAAAGTCACATAGCCCCCACACACAGAGTCCCGAACAGGAGGGGTGGCAGGCTCCATTGAAACAACCAGTCCACCACTGCGGACCGCTCTAGGAGCAGGAGCCTGTCATTGCTCGAGTTTAGAAGCGTCCTTTCCATCACTACGCCCGCTCCCCACCACAGTCTGCATCCCAGTTTCAACACTTTACCAGGAAATCCTTAATAAAGAAAACGGTGTTAATGAACAAAGTTTCATTTATTTTATTTTTAAAGGTGTGTTGGAAGGGGGGCAATGGGGTGAAGGGGGTATGTAACTGGAGAGGATAGTCAACATTAACTGGGTAAAGAAACGGGGGCAGGTTCAGCTTCTGTTTAAACAAACTTAATAGTCACAGAAACAACAAGGAGTCTGGTGGCACCTTAAAGACTAACAGATTTATTTGGGCATAAGCTTTCGTGAGTAAAAACCTCACTTCTTCGGATGCATAGAGTGAAAGTTACAGATGCAGGGGTGGAGTGACTGTTTTCACAGCCCCTGCCGCCCTCCTTCTTGGGACTTTGGGTGAGGGGGTATGGGACTTTGTGGCGGGGGAGGGCGGTTAGAGAATGCAGCGGGGCTCTGTCCTCCTGCCTCCGGTCCTGCAGAACATCTACAAGGCGCCGGATCATGTCCGTTTGCTCCCTCATTATTCCAAGGAGCGTTTGAGTCGCCTGCTGGTCTTCCTGCCGCTACCTGTCCTCCCACTTTCACTCTATGCATCCGAAGAAGTGAGGTTTTTACTCACGAAAGCTTATGCCCAAATAAATCTGTTAGTCTTTAAGGTGCCACCAGACTCCTTGTTGTTTTTGTAGATACAGACTAACACGGCTACCCCCTGATACTTAATAATCACAGGTTACCCTGCTCACTCTGGAACCTAGCTTTCAAAGCTTCCCGGATGCACAGCACGTCCCGCTGGGCTCTTCTAATCGCCCGGCTGTCTGGCTGGGCATAATCAGCAGCCAGGCGATTTGCCTCAACCTCCCACCCCGCCATAAAGGTCTCCCCCTTGCTCTCACAGAGATTGTGGAGCACACAGCAAGCTGCAATAACAATGGGGATATTGGTTTCGCTGAGATCAGAGCAAGTCAGTAAGCTTCTCCATCTCCCCTTGAGATGTCCAAAAGCACACTCCACCACCATTCTGCACTTGCTCAGCCGGTAGTTGAAGAGTTCTTTTTCACTGTCCAGGGCGCCTGTATAGGGCTTCATGAGCCAGGGTATTAGCGGGTAGGCTGGGTCCCCGAGGATCACTATAGACATCTCCACATCCCCAACAGTTATTTTGTGGTCCGGGAAGTAAATACCTTGCTGCAGCCGTCTAAACAGACCAGAGTTCCTGAAAACACGAGCGTCATGAACCTTGCCCAGCCATCCAACGTTGATGTTGGTAAAACGTCCCCTCTGGTCCACCAGTGCTTGCAGCACCATTGAAAAGTAGCCCTTTCGGTTAAAGTACTGGCTGGCCTGGTGGTCCGGTCCCAGGATAGGGATGTGAGTTCCATCTATAGCCCCACCGCAGTTTGGGAATCCCATCACAGCGAAGCCATCTATGATCACCTGCATGTTTCCCAGGGTCACTACCTTTGAGAGCAGTAACTCAACGATTGCATTGGCTACTTGCATCACAGCAACCCACATGGTAGATTTGCCCACTCCAAATTGGTTCGCGATTGACCGGTAGCTGTCTGGCGTTGACCGGTAGCTTCCGGAGGGCTATGGCCACTCGCTTCTGGACAGTCAGGGCTGCTCGCATCCGGGTGTCCTTGCACTTCAGGGCAGGGGACAGCAACTCACAAAGTTCCAGGAAAGTTCCCTAACGCATCTGAAAGTTTCGCAGCCACTGTGATTCATCCCAGACCTGCAGCACTATGCGGTCCCACCAGTCCATGCATGTTTCCCGGGCCCAGAATCGCCGTTCCACAGCATCAAAATGACCCATTGCCACCATGATGTTCACAGCGCGGGGTCCCGTGCTTTGTGAGAGGTCTGTGCCCCTCTCAGACTTAATGTCCTCACCGCGCTGCCATAGGCTCCTCGCCCGATTTCTCAGCATCTGCTTCTGAAAAAGGTGGATGATAAGGTGCGAGGTGTTGACAATGGCCATAACTGCAGCGATGATTGCAGCGGGCTCCATGCTCACAGTGCTGTGGCGTCCGCGCTGTCAATCATCAGAAAAGTGCGCGAACTGATTGCCCGCCAGCGCTTTCACAGAGGGAGGGCGGGAGTGAGGGTTGAATGACGACAGTTACCGAAAACCACCCTCGACACATTTTTTGCCCCAGCAGACATTGGGGGCTCGACCCAGAATTCCAATGGGCAGCGGGGACTGCGGGAACTGTGGGATAGCTGCCCACAGTGCACCGCTTCCAATATCGACGCTTGCCCCGTTAGTGTGGACTCACAAAGTCGAATTACTGTCCTTAGGGTGGATACACACATTCGACTTTGTAATATCGGTTCCACAAATTCGCTTGAAGTAAAATCGAACTACTCTCGTAGTGTAGACATACCCGAAGACTGAGGTCATGCACCAGCCAGCTCCCCACGCTTTGTACTCAGAACCGTCCATCAATGTAAATGGACAGAGACTTCAGACAGTGGACCACTTCACGTACCTGGGCAGTACCCTTTCCCGAGCAGTGTCAATCGATGATGAAGTAAACTGCAGAATTACTAAAGCCAGCTCTGCATTTGGCCGATTGCGCTCCAGCGTTTAGGAACGTCGAGGGATCAGCCTACCACCGAAGCTGAAGGTCTACCGAGCAGTGGTGCTTCCAACTCTGCTGTACGCCTGCGAGATGTGGACTGTCTATCCGAGTCATGCACGAAGGCTCAATCACTTCCACATTTCCTGTCTGCGAAAGCTTCTAAAAATCAGATGGCAGGACAAAGTGCCTGATACTGATGTCCTTACTAGAGCCAGTCTGCCATCAGTTCACACATTGCTGATGAGAGCCCAGACCAGGTGGGCCGGACATGTCATGAGAATGTCAGACGAACGCATTCCTAAACAGCTCTTCTACGGAGAACTACTCAGGGAAAGCGCTCCCATGGAGGACAAAAGAAGAGGTTCAAGGACATGCTGAAGACCTCTTTGAAGTCTGTGGGGTCCCATGCGGAGCGGATAAAGCACACGACCAATGTGGTTGCAAGCTGAATCCGAATTCTGTTTATTACAAGCTTTCTTTTATAGTTTTTCTCAACATTACATAACCCAATTAGGCTATAATCACACATCTACGGATTGGACAAGAAGGAGAATCATGTGTTTATCACATGTATAGCCCCACGCCGATTGGTTCAACCGTTCCTTACATAAGGCCATGATTTATTACCTTGTTTACCTCATCTTATATAATCCCTAGACCACCAGGGGGCCTTACATAAGGCCATGAACCGTTGCCTGGCAAGTGTCCCATCGTGACCCTTACCTCCTCATGGAACTTTCCATTAGGTTGGTGTAGGGATGATACATCCCCACAGAAGTCCTTCGAGATCAACACCACCACATGGGAAACCTTAGCACTGAACCATCCAGCATGGCCCAGCCTCATTCACACAGGCAGTAATACCTTTGAGGCGAGGCGTATTGCTGAGGCTGAAAAAAAGCGTGAGCAGCGCAAGTCCAGAGCTGCTCATACATCATCGACAGTGCCATTACATGTCTGCCTGACGTGTGACAGGACGTTCCACGCCCGAATCGGACTGATCAGTCATCTTTGGAAGCACAGAGCCCGGTCATCGAAAGAATGAGTTGTTGAGGTCTTCATGGATGGACGAACATCATCAAAATTAGAAATGGGCAGGGCCGGCACTTCCTCTAGGCAGTCGCTAGGGCATCAGGATTTGGGGGGCGGCATTTTGCCATCCTTGGCGGCAATTCGGCGGCGGGGGTTCTTCCGCTCCGCGTCTTCAGGGCTCTTCGGCAGCGGGTCCTTCTCTTGCTCCGGGACCCACTGCCGAAGCTCCCCGAAGACGTGGAGTGGAAGGACCCCCGCCGCCGAATGCTCTGAGAAGGAGTGCTGCTGCCTAGGGCGGCAAAAACCGTGGTGCCACTCCTGGAAATGGGACAACAATTCTTTTCTAAAATACTGCCAGTGTGGCAACAGCAAGGAAAGCAGGATCGGGCCCAGACAAGCAGGCAGGCAACAGATAAAGAGGTTGGGCACCCTGAGGGGCAGAGTGGCAGGGGTAAGGAAAGGAGTAAGTATAGGCCTGGGGAATTCAGAGCCCTGAGACAATACTTGGAATTGTCTGGGCTGATGGAGTTGTCATTTTGGGAGATAAGCAAGTGATTTTAAGGAAAGCGGGTGAGACGTTAACTCTGCACAGGCTGGAGGGAATTAATGTAGTTGAACCTTGTAAAAATGTTAAAAAGAAAAAGTCTTATAGGAAGAGAATTCTTGGTTTCTTTGCAGCCATTCTGAGGGGGAAAATGGGCCCTTTTCCAAAGGAATGTCTGTAAATAAGCCAGGCAAAGAGATAATCTGATTTAAATCATCTGACTATGAATAATTTAGTCAAATTCACTAAAAGAACATAAGGGGTTTCTATTGGAATTTAACCGCCCACAAATGTAATCTATGTACAGCTGTGTAAAAATTAACGCAGTGTAAGGGATGTTAAGCAAAAGAGTGTGTGTGTGTGTGTGTGTGTGTGTGTGCGCGCGCATATATATTGTGTAAATACGTGAGGTTTTAAGGACCTAAATCAACACTCCTGGTTTGTAAAAATCTTGTTTTGTAGATTTAAGATGAATTGGTTTAGTTTTGTTTTTAAATAATGCCACTAAAAATCCATTTGAATCTTTAGGTCAAAGTTTCAAACCTGAGGGACACTTTATGCCAGACACAGGTAACTAGGGGTGTTTGGCTTTGGTATTTAGCATTTAACCCTTAAGGTACCTCAATGCTTTACATCGTTCAATATATTTTTAAAGACCAAAGTCGTGGCTGCAGCAGGGCAGTCAAACCCAGGAGGATGGGAAGAGATTCTGGATTTTTTTTTTTTTTTTGGTAACAAAATAGCAGCTAAGAGCTGTAGTAAAAGAATAAGAAATTAAAAAAGACAGTGCCCCTCTGGAGCAACAGCGGGGTGAGGTGCACCAAAAAAAAAGCAACATCGGGAACACTGAGCCTTAAGGTGGCTCTGTGTAATCAGACTGTTACCTGCTAAGGGTACATGAAAACTCTGTGAGCACAAAAGCAACAGTTACACCTTATGTACTAATTGATACGGCTAATGTTATAGAAGTTAAACTAGGGAAGGAACGTGCATTTTCCCCAGGACATGTGCAGTGTATATTGTACAAGGGGTAAAAGAGATGCAAACAAAACATGCTACTTAATTAAAATCCTATTAGGGCTCCAAAGGGAGCCACAGCGGGTTGTTTTTTGCTGTGTGTTTTGGAAGCAGGAGTTGAAAGTGGAAAGAAATCCAAACTCTGGTGGAAGTTGATTGTGTCCTTTTTAAGACAGAAACTCTGAGCTGCTGATGGCTTTGGATCCAAAAGCAAGTCAGAAAGCGTCTATGTTGATGCAAATTACCTAGCTGATAGAGGAAGGAGAGAACTGCCCGTAAGGGGCATCACAAAGGAGCTGCAGATAAGGAACATACCTGGTCAGCAAACAAACTATCTGAAACCAAAAGGCTCAAATTATGACCCTCCAGAGGAAGGTGGAAAAAAGGTCAAACCTAAGAATACGAGGGACAGGTTAATCCTAAATAGAAAAAAAAAACCTTTTTTTTGTGTGTGTGTGTGTGCGCGCGCGCCCAGTGCTAAAATCTGAAGACAGGTACAAAAGGGGTCTGCTTATATGCATGACACCCCACCTTTTAATTCACCCAAACCCCAAGGATAGAATTCATGGTATAACGAGGTACCTTTACTAGATTTGATGCTAATGTTATTGTTAATATTGGGTTACATTTCAGGTTAATAAGTACCCCTGTAACACTGTATAGTGTGTATGAATTTTGGAAAAAAACCTTTAAGGTCATCTGGTAATGATGCTTCTCAGCTACTACTTGTGAATAAACTTCAAGCTTAGCACAGCAGAAAAACCATTACAAACCTGGTCTGCTGTATTAAAAGGGAAACTGAGGTACATCACTTCATGAATGTAATAGCTGAACAGTGGGATAATGCACCCTTAAAAGGTAGAAACCGTTAAACCTGGCCTGCCTATAGAACAAAACCACAGGAGAGTATGGGGGTAATTCCTCTTTTGCCTGCAATCAGCAAGGCTATTTGTAAAAGAGAGGGAGATCTTAAGCAATAATCTGCCCCCCAAAAGGAGTAGAAATATGTTCTTTTTGTCTTTCAGAAAATCAGGAAAAGCTGGTACCAGCTAAAGAGCAACCCGGAATACCATGAATCTACTGTCATGATGAAGATTGTGTTTTGTGTTTTATGTTGTTTGTTTTGTGGAGTTTGTCTTGTTTCTAGCATTATTGTGTTACAAAAAGAGAGGATATTGCATTAGGCAGAAAAAAATTAATAATCATTTAAACTGTATTTACAGATACAAATGTTGCAAAAGGGCGGAGGTCAAGGAACGCCAGTCTGTTAACAGGGTGGCAAAGGCACATTTAAAGGCAGAATATGCATAGGACACAAGGTTTATCTGGTGGTGGGAAGGGAAGAATAAACATGAACATTTTTGAAGCACAAAGTGAACTTACCAAGGAGAAAAAAAGGGGGCTGTAAAAACATTGCTTGCTTGAGGGAGTGGGAGGAAATCAGTAATAATTGGCAAGTCTTAATCAACTTCCAGCACGCAAGCCCAACTGAATGCACCTGTGTGTTGTGTAAAATTGGATGTAAGGAAAGGAAGGCCATTGTAACACCTTCCCTGATTACTATAAGGGGCAGTACAGTAAAGGCCCAGTGCAGGTAATACTATCTCAGTGTGAACTACTGAAGGTTATTGGATTTGCCTGGCAGCCAGGAGGGGTGGGTAGTCTTTTTTTTTTTTTTTTTAAAAGCTCCCAAGAAGTGTATTAAACTGCTTTGGGTAAAACTGAATTAGGAGTTGGAGTTCTGGATGCTACTAACATAGAGATAATGGCAAATAAACTAAGTTTATGTTATAGGCTGGTCCCGGACTTCTAAGGGCATATTGTCTATCATGTTTCACCCATTGCTAGTTGTGTTAATATTGTCCTGCGTTTGCTTGCTAGGAATGTGTTCTGTGTGCTGTTGGACAAAAAGAAGGTTTGTTAAATTACAACCACAAGCTCAAATTGCCTCTCAGTATATTGCTATGAATCAGTTGTATAAAATATGACCCACTCAAGAATTAATCTTGAGGGGTCAAAAGGGGGATATGTAGTACTAGGATTTTATGTTTTATGTATTTTGGATAATTTAGAATGAAGGATAAAGAATAATAATGTAGCATATATTGATGTATGATATGATTTGACCATATTCTGCCAGCCACCCTTTCGGAAAGCAGAAAGGAATGGCCTAGTGTGCCAGAATCTTGTGTCTGAAGCTGATTTCAAGGCAGTAACAGACCTTTAGGGTCACCACTTTGTTGTAGGTTTAGCATTTTGAAATAAGTAAAAGAATACCGTGATTGTTTTCTCCTGCATTGCAATTTGATGTTCCTGTTCAAATGCTTTGTGTAAATCAATCCTGTGTTGTGTGTGAATGAGGAATGTGTGTGTTAGAAGATAAGTGTGAAGGCCATCACCAGACCAGATGTTCTAGGGAGGAATCGAGGATGGACGTAAAGGCACCAGGAGACTGGCGGGACTCTGTGTGTGTGTGTG
This sequence comes from Trachemys scripta elegans, assembly GCF_013100865.1. NCBI lineage: Eukaryota > Metazoa > Chordata > Testudines > Emydidae > Trachemys > Trachemys scripta. Next base: position 28,679,869 of record NC_048312.1, on the reverse strand, counting down.
TGTGTGTGTGTGTGTGTGATTGAATGCATATGCTAATTGTTGTATCTCCAATAAACGCGGCCTCTTGCCTTTTCCCCTGAATAAGATCCAATGTGCTTCTTATAAGCATAACAGATACGGTGTCTTTCTCTGGTTGCCTGTAGTGTGGTGACCACCCCGCTCCGGCCCGGGGGGTGTTAAAGCAGCCCTGGAGAGGGCTGTGGCGGAGAGAAGCTAGGCTGATTGGGAAAGCAGCCACAGCTGTAGCCAGTGCTATCAGGGCCCACCTGGCCCTTATAAGGGGGTGGTGGGCCAGAAGGAAAGGACAGACTCTCTCTCTAGCTTCCTTGAGAGAGAAGGGCCTGGCTGCCTGGGAGCTGAGCAAGGTACCTGAGGTGGAGCGGTGCTGGGGAAGGGCAGAGGGAGCTGGGGAGCTCCAGCCTGACAAACCCCCAGGCTGCAGGCCTAGTTAAGGGCCCACAAAAGGTACAGGGGCTGCAGAGGGGCAGCCCAAATATAGACAGAGGCCGCTGGTCCAACCTCCCTTGCCGATGAGGAGTGGTTTACAGACTCCAGTCCGCCCCAGGGAGTGGGGGCTAGATGATGACTGGCAGTAGCCACTGAGACAAGGTGGGGATAGAGGGCTGGGGGTTCCACTAGGTGGGGAGACCCAAATTTTGGGTTACTGCGGGGGGGACAGGCAGAACCCAGACATAGAAGGGCACTGGGTCCGGGAGGAACACGGGAGCCAGCGGCAGGCAAGATACCGGCCTGCAGAGGGCGCTCTGGGCTGGAAAGAGGTAATTCCCGAGACGACCAGCAGGAGGCGCTGCACCGGTGAGTCGTCACCCCACCACATTGCCCCATCCCAAAAATGATATAGTGGAACTGGAAAAGGTTCAGAGAAGGGCAACAAAGATGATCAAGGGTCTAGAATGGCTTCCACGCAAAAAGCCTAAAAAGATTAGGGCTGTTCAGCGTAGAAGAGTGAGACTAAGAGGCGATCCGCTAGAGGTCTGTACAGTCAGGAATAGTGTGGGAAATGTGAGTAGAGAAGTGTTATTTACCCCTCCACACAATACAAAAATCCAGGGTCACCTGATGAAATTAAGAGGCAGCAAGTTTAATACAAACAAGAGAAAGTATTTTTTCACACAACGCACAACTAACCTGTGGACACACTGGCACCGGATGTTGTGATGGCTGAAAGTACAAAGGGTTTAAAAAAAGACTGGATCAGTTCATGGAGGATAGGTCCATTAAGGACTACTAGCCAAGATGCAACCCCCTGCTCCGAGAGACTCTAACCTCTGACTGCTAGAAGCTGGGACTGGAAGGCAGGGCCGGCTCACTCCATAAGTGCCCTCTTCTGCACACTCCCCCTGAAGCTCTGGTATCGGCCATTATCAGAGACAAGATACCGGGCTAGGTGGACCATGGTCTGACCCAGTATCGCAGCTCTTATGTCCCACTGCCTGTTAAAAGGCCACTCCCCCACCCCACCCCACACACACCTTCCTGTTGCTGTTTGAGCAGGATTTTTTGTGCATCTGCACCTGGAGGGAATGCGCTCCTTTCAGGCCCCTCAAGACTGTGTTAAGGCACTGCTGAGGCTATATGATGGGACGTTCTCCCCGCCCCCAACCCTGAAAGGGTTAAGGAAGCTCAGGTCAATGTGATAGGTCCCACATGTGGGGATTAGACTAGAGGCAGGACCCCTGATTGGAGGATGAAGCTCAGCTGAGCAGGTGTGGGCTGGCAACTGAAAGGGCTGCAGTGAGGAAGTCTGCAGCCACCCTCTGTGCATTAGAGAGCGAAGGAGGGAACCCAGGGAAAGAGTAGGACCCTGGGAGCCTGGCCCTGAGGGGAGGGTGGAGAAGAGAGCCTGTCAGAGGTGAGTAGGAAACAGCCCAGAGGGTGAGCAGTCAGGCTGGGGACTAAACAGACCTTGGCTGCATGTTGTAGGGTCCCTGGGCTGGACCCCAGAGAAATGGGTGGGCCCGGGGTCCTCTCCCAGCCACTGAAGGAGTGGCATTGCCTGGTCAGCGGGTCCAATGTGACTCTCTACCCTGGAAGGGGAACCCCATAGTGAGCTGGCCAGAGGGTTGAGTCGCAAAGAGGAAGCTGCAGCTCCTGGAGGAGTGGGGAGGGCTGCAGAGCGAGAGAGAGGACAACGGGGGGAGAGACCACAAGGGGAGGCGTCAGACTAATCCCCAGAACAGCCAGGAGGAGTGAGAACCCTGAGACAGGCTAGTGTGGCACAGGGCTCCTCACGTGGGCTGGGCCAAGCCATGTTAGAGCTGGCTCAGCAAAACAAAGCAAACGTGCCCCAGCCCTTTCCCTGGCTTAAGGAAAGGTTGGTCCTGCCCTGTGCTAATCCAGCTGGTCTCCAGAAGTGCTCTAACCCAGGTGGTGCCAAATAGTGGAGGGGGCTCTTTGATTCTCCTGGGGGGGGACTACAGGGTGCAATGGCTTGTCCATAGCTAGTCCCTGTGGTTGGCCTCACCACGGCTGCTAACTTTGCCCTGAGGTGGGGGGGTGGGTGCATAAACCTGTGGCATAAGCCGAAGTATTTGAGAAATATACACACTGCCATTGAAAGGTTGGTCGACCCCCTGCGGGCCTCCCCTGCTGCATTCGGCCCCCCCATCTGAAGGTCCCTCCCCCCCCCAGCAATGCAGAGAAGGTTTCATTCCGGAGCTCTGGTTCCCCAGGTACACAATACATTCAGACCCTACAGCACTCATGGCCTTATTGCTGATTAACCACAGCACCATTTAACATATGAAGGAAAAACCCCATGCTAATGACCCCGTATTTCCCCAATAAGTCCAGTTCAAATCACTGTCTCGGGCTATCCTGATCCATAAATTCACCCTCTGGAGGGTGACAGACCCAGCCTGCCTTTGCCCAGATCAGCCTTTGACCCTTCAATGAGGAATTGCCTGGGGGCCTCACTCCTGAACCTCAGGAGAGAGATTCCCATTGGAGCTAGTGCCCCTTTAGGCCCTTCAGCTGTGAGCTGCTGCTGGAAGTGCCTCCTAGGGCTCTAGCTGGCTTTAAATATACAGTCTCAACAGGGCATGAAGGCCACCGCTCCACTCCTTGAACTGAGATGCCTTCCTGCTTGTGTTCCGTCCCACTGGTTTCCCTCAAACTGCTTTCAGAAGAGAGATGCCCGGCTGAAATCTGGTTCCAGGAGAGAAAGTCTGTGTCTCAAGGGTTTGCCTGCTTTTCACAATGCCTCTCTTCTCCCTCTCAGCTGCAAGGGAAGCATCTCTATGCTAGGATCCCCCCTGCAGGAGCTGAGTGGGCTGTCTCTCTGCTGGTGGGAGTCTCTCCTTTGCTATCTTCTGCCATCCTCTTTCTCTTGAATTCTCAGCAGTCCTCCTTTCCCATCATCAGCTGTTACCTCCTGCTGGGACCTTCCCCCCCAGTTCCCATTTATACAATGAGTGGGCTGGTGCTTGTTTCCCCCTTGACTGAATCCCTCTAAATTCTGGCTCTTTAGCTTCTTAGAGCAGAGAACAGAGCTTCTGTGACTTGTGCAGAGCTGAGCTCCCTGTCAGTGCTAATAACCCTGCTCAGGATGCCAGCTGTGTAACTGCGAATCACTGGGCAGTGCCGCTCACTGGTTAGCCCTGCCGTCTGTATTGCGTTCACAGATCTCACAGAAAACAGGAAATTGGCCACATGCTGGAAAAGCCACCAAAGCTCCACAGAAAAACATGAAATGCCCGTGTTTGGCTTGCTGCCTGTGCACAGAGCTAGGCCGAGGGACTGTGCATGCGTGGCAGTGCCCCAGAGAAAGGACTGGAGTCAGGTGGGACTGGCGCTCTCATGCTGAGATTACAGACCACACTACTGAGAGCAGGAGAAGAGGAAAGATCTCAAGGGAAAGGGCAGCCACAGCCCTTCCCCACAGGCCCTAGTGGAAACTGCACTATCGTTATTTATTGATGGGTCCCTGTCTCCTGGCCATCACAGGACGACACTAGGCAAGGACATAGGGAGAGGGAAGAATTGGTGGTAACAGCTTAGACAGAAGTCACTTATTTTCATTTCCTCCATCTCCAGTGGCAAAGTGTGTGCTGCACTGAAGGACTCCACAGGATCCGGCCGGCCACCTCCTCTTCAGTCTGGTACTTCTCTGGCTGCTCTATGCATCTGTGCAGGGCTCTTTGTGCACCAGAACGTCTCCCGGGCTTCCAATGTTACAAAGCTCCTGAACTTCTTCCTGTGGATTTCCACGGCAGCCCTGCTCTGGCTGCCCAAAGCAGGAGATGCTCCCTGCTGGGTTCAGCCACAGCGTTGCCATGCATCTTGGATGCCCGTCACTCAAGCAACCTGTGATCTGTGAATGTACTTTGGATCCAGCGTCATTACCAAGTAGCTCATTAACAGCAGATCCCTTTTCCAAACCGTAAATGGGGAAGCTGCTTGCCTGATGGATGGGGATGGAAAATGGGCAAAAGATTTAGAGCTGCAAGTGACTCAGTGCTTTGGTATATTGTATTCTCAAATATTTATTTTTATGTGCTTGTAAATTTTTTCTATAAGGAAAAATATTGTAATTGGCCAATACTTCACTGAATCTAAATATTTGGCTTGTTGCTTCCGGCCACTGCTTTCAGAGATTTGATGCTTTGCTGATTGCACAGCTCTCTCCCTGGACTCCACAAGGTTCCCCCACCCACACGGCACTCTCCAGTGTTTACTGATGACTCAGGCCTTAAAATGAACAACCTCCAAACAAGTAAGCGGCAAGAGAATGAAGAGACAATTTGTCCCTGGCTAATCCTCAGAAATGGTTCTGCATCTGGAAATCCCTTCTAATGAGAGTGGGGGAGATGGGGGGGCTTGTGCATGGGAAACAGCTGGGACAAAGAGATTGTGTGTTGGTTATGGAGAATTACACCATCAATCTATACCAGATACCCGCTACCCAGAACCCAACCAATACCAGATGGCTTTTGGGAGGCAGTGGACTTAATCAAGGTAAAGCTTATCCCCAAGGGTTCATAGGTGAGGTTGCCCAGAGGCTGACTACATTTGTAACACCACGGGGACCCTGAGTGCACTTGCATTCCCTTTGGGTTGGCAGATACACCAGCAGTTTTCTAGTGTTGGTGGGATGAGTGCCTGAGGGCTTTCTGGAATGAAATGTGATTTTCATTTTTAAATGGCATCCTGGTGCATAACAAGGGGTTGGACCAATGCATGGAAGATGTAAGAAAAGCACTTGAGAGATTGCAAGGCTATGGGGTCAAATTAAATCTTGGTATGTCTGATGACATCCATACAGAGCCTGACTCCTGGGGAGTTTTATACAGAGTGGAGGAGTTGGAGCTGACCCTTGAGATGTGATGGACATTCAAAGTTTGCAGCAAAAGAGACCAGGAAGAGCCCAAGAGATATAAACCCTAATCGATGTCCTGGGCTATTCCTACGAGGCCAGGACATTGATTTATTGCATTGCTAAACACTTTTGTGAGTTTTTGAAAGGACCTAATGAACAGAAGAAGAGTCCGAAGACAGGAAAAGGAGACGTTTACACTTACCTTTGGTCCAGAAAGTCCATGGGACAGAAACCCAGTAGGAGACCTTGGGGCATCTGGTGAACAGTTTACAGGCACACACAACTTCCTGTCACTGCCTACCACCACTTCAACCAGCCGTTTATTTTGCACACCAGAGCTTCCTCCAAGGGGCTAGTGCAATGCTGTGTCAGTGGCCAGGGGATAGCTTGTAACAGTCTACAGGTCATGATCACTTACCCATGCAAGAAAGCGCTACAGCTTGCAGTCAGGGCACTTAGAAGCCTGGCTTTGAAATGGGCTGCTTCTGGACAATTTAGGGTGTGTTTCTACTATTACTCTACCCGCTTTCATCTACAGAGACAACAGCCCCATCACATATGTCATCACTATGGCAAAGCTCAATGGCCCAGACTATTGGTGGGTGCCAGAACTAGCAAATTTTGGTTTGCAGAAAGGCCTGGGAAAGCCAACATCCGTGCAGACGTCTTTCCCCAGACATCCCTGAATATGGAGGGACAGATATTGCAGAGCACCCAGGAGTGTTCAGGGGATGCTCATGATTGATATATACAATCCCAGCAAGAGGGGAAAGTTCACTGGGTCCCTGAAAAGGAAGAAGGAAGGGCTGATGCCCCTCACTCTCCCCCTCCCTGTTAGCCAGTTGGTAGGATACGGGGGGGGAAGCCCTACCCTGAGGAAGGAGTTTAGCTGAGGAGCTCAGCAGGACATTGTGGTATGAGGAGAACCTGGCTATAAGACACCTGATACAAGACTAGGGCAGAGTTAGGATTAGGAAGGGAGAATTGCTATACAGACTGGTAGGATTCAAACACCAGTGTGTGCTACATGAACCACATGGGCCATTGGACTGACACTGTTTCCATGAGAACAGGGCTCACTTCAGGAGTGACCGTGGATTTCATTCAACAAGAGAGAGGGTCTCTTGGCTCTGGGGGAGGAGGAAGAAGGAGATCATTGTCGTGGATTGTGGGAGAGTTAGGGCCCTGCACCCCTCTTCCCGAGATTCACTGCGAGACTCAGCCAGCCAGTAAAGCAGAAGGTTTATTTAAGGACAGGAACACAGTCTCAAGCAGAGCGTGTAGGTACGACCAGACCCCCTCAATTAGGTCCCTCTGGGAGGTTCAGGGAGCTTAGACCCCAGCTTGGGGTTCCCTGCGTTGCACCACCCAGCCCCAACCGAAAACTAAACTCCCAACTCCTCCCGCTGCTCCTCTCCTTTGTTCAGTCTCCCGGGCAGAAGGTGTTAATTCTCCCCACCCCCGTTCCTGGCTCAGGTTACAGCTCAGGTAGCTTCCTTCAAGGGAAGTCCCACATCCCCACTGCAATCCCCCTGCAACATTCCCAGGTCAAATCTGCCCTGCTCCCTGCTCCGTCACATCTCTCCCCCCTTCGAGACTGAACTGAGCGGGGTCACTCTGACCAGTGACCTGGGGAAGTTCAGGGCTCCCTCTCCGGGACAACGCGTCCGCTATCAGGTTGTCACGTCCCTTCACATGGACCACGTCCATGTCATAATCCTGCAGGAGCAGGCTCCATCTCAGGAGCTTGGCGTTGGCTCCTTTCATCTGGTGCAGCCAGGTCAGGGGAGAGTGGTCGGTGTGCACGGTGAAGTGACGCCCAAAGAGATATGGCTCTAGTTTCTTGAGGGCCCACACCATGGCCAGGCATTCCTTCTCGATGGCCGCGTAGTTCTGCTCCCGGGGTAGCAACTTCTTGCTCAGGTACACGATGGGGTGTCTCTCCCCCTTTTCATCCTCCTGCATTAACACCGCCCCCAGTCCTGTGTCTGAGGCGTCGGTGAACACCATAAAGGGCTTGTCAAAGTCTGGGTTTGCCAGAACTGGGCCACTGACCAGAGCCTCCTTCAGCGCCCGGAGAGCCTCCTGGCACTCCTCGGTCCAGACCACTTTGTCTGGCTTCCCCTTCTTGCACAGCTCAGTGATGGGGGTGGCTATGGCGCTAAAGTGGGGCACGAACCTCCGATAGTACCCTGCCATCCCAATAAAGGCTTGGACCTGCTTTTTGGTTTGAGGAGCGGGCCAGTCTCTGATCACCTCCACTTTGGCTGGTTCCGGCTTTAGGCAGCCGCTTCCCACCCGGTGGCCTAGGTAGGATACCTCAGCCATCCCCACCTTGCACTTCTCCGGTTTTACGGTCAGCCCAGCCTTCTGGAGTCGGTCCAGCACTTGTCTAACCTGGGATATGTGGTCCTCCCAGGTCTGGCTAAAGACACAGATGTCATCGATATACGCCACGGCAAAACTCTCCATCCCCCTCAGTAGCTGATCCACCAGGCGCTGGAAGGTGGCCGGCGCTCCCTTGAGGCCGAAGGGCAGGGTCAGGAACTCATAGAGCCCCAGAGGGGTGACAAAGGCCGATTTCAGCCTGGCATCTGCATCCAGCGGCACTTGCCAATAGCCCTTTGTAAGATCCATGGTGGTAAGGTACCGAGCACCTCCCAGCTTGTCTAGGAGCTCGTCCGGCCTGGGCATGGGGTAGGCATCGGCTACAGTGATGGCATTGAGCTTCCGATAGTCCACACAGAACCGGATCGACCCGTCCTTTTTGGGGACCAGCACCACCGGCGAGGCCCAAGGGCTGGAAGACGGCTGGATCACCCCCAAAGCCAGCATGTCATTGACCTCTCTTTCCAGGTCCTGAGCAGTTTTCCCTGTGGCTCGGAAGGGGGAGCATTTTATAGGCGGGTGCGATCCTGTCTGCACCCGGTGGACAGTCAGATTAGTGCGTCCAGGCTGGTTGGAAAACAGCTGCTGGTACAGATGCAGCACCCCTCCGATCTCAGCTCGCTGGGCAGGGGTTAGCCGATCAGAGAGGGGAATTGCTTCCAGGGGGAAGCCAACTCTTGTCCCAGGGAATAGATCTACTAAAGGGTCATCTCCCTGCCCCTCCCACTGTCCACACACGGCCAACACCATATTCCCCCTGTCATAATATGGCTTCATCATATTCACATGGTACACCCGGTGGTGGTGTGCCCGGTTCGACAGCTCCACCACATAGTTTACCTCGTTTAGTTGCTTGACAACCTTGAAGGGCCCTTCCCAGGCGGCCTGGAGTTTGTTTTTCCTCACGGGGATGAGGACCATCACCTGATCCCCAGTGGCGAAGGCGCGGGCCCGTGCTGTGCGGTCATACCAGACCTTCTGCTTCCTCTGGGCTCTGGCCAGATTCTCCCTGGCCAGGCCCATGAGCTCGGCAAGTCGTTCCCGGAAGGTCAGGACATACTCCACCACCGACTCTCCGTCAGGAGTGGCCTTCCCCTCCCATTCGTCTCTCATCAGGTCCAGGGGCCCCCTTACCCGCCTTCCATATAGCAGTTCGAAAGGCGAAAACCCGGTAGACTCCTGGGGTACCTCCCTGTACGCAAACAGCAGGTGAGGTAAGTACTTGTCCCAGTCCTGCGGGTGCTGATTCATAAATGTTTTCAGCATCATTTTTAGCGTCCCATTGAACCTCTCCACCAGCCCGTTGGATTGGGGGTGATATGCTGAGGCCCAGTTGTGCCGGACCCCACATCTCTCCCACAAGCACCGGAGTAGGGCCGACATGAAGTTGGACCCTTGGTCCGTCAAGACTTCCTTGGGGAACCCCACTCGGCTGAAAATGGTCAGCAGCGCATCCGCCACAGTGTCTGCTTCAATGGACGATAAGGGCACTGCCTCGGGGTAGCGGGTGGCGAAATCTACCACCACCAGGATGTATTTCTTCCCAGACCGGGTCGTCTTGCTGAGAGGTCCCACTATGTCCATGGCCACCTTCTGGAAAGGCTCCTCTATGATGGGCAAAGGTCTCAATGCTGCCTTCCCCTTGTCCCGGGCCTTCCCCACCCTCTGGCAGGGGTCACAGGATCGGCAGTACTGCCGGACGTTGGTGAAGACCCCGGGCCAGTAAAAGTTCTGTAGCAGCCTCTGCCTGGTGCGCCGGATCCCCTGGTGCCCTGCGAGAGGGATGTCATGGGCCAGGTACAGTAGCTTGTGGCGAAACTTCTGGGGAACCACCAGCTGCCTCCTGATCCCCCACGACTCCACTTCCCCCGGGGGAGCCCACTCTCGGTACAGGAACCCCTTCTCCCACAGGAACCTCTCCTTGCATCCTCTCCTCATGGTCTGTACCACACTGAGGTCAGCCAGGCCCCTTAGCTTCCGCAGGGAGGGGTCCTTCTGCAACTCGGCCTGGAACTCGGCGGCTGGGGAAGGGATGGGGACCTGCTCCCTCTCGTCGGCTGGGTCGGAAGCCCCAGCCACCCCGCGGCCTGTCCTTGGGTGTTCCCTCCCCACCCGGGAAGGGTTCGGTGCCTCCGGTGGGACATCCTTCCCAAGGTCAGGGCGTAGTGCCCCTCGCCGGCTCTGGCTACGGGTCACGACTAAGGCGGTCTGGGGGCTGCTTGGCCAGTCCTCTAGGTCCCCCCCCATCAACACCTCAGTGGGCAAATGGTGGTGCACTCCCACGTCCTTGGGGCCCTCCTTGGCCCCCCATTTCAGGTGTACCCTCGCTACGGGAACCTTGAATGGGGTCCCGCCCACCCCGGTCAGGGTCAGGAAGGTGTTGGGCACCACCCGATCTGGGGCCACCACCTCGGGCCGGGCCAGTGTCACCTCTGCGCCCGTGTCCCAGTATCCATAAACTTTCTTCCCATCCACCTCCAGGGGAACAAGGCACTCGCTCCGCAGGGACAGCCCCGCGCCAACCCTGTAAACGGAGAACTTTGAATCCGGAGCATCTGGCCCCCCAGAGAAGCTGGCCGGGGGCCCTTCTCTCTCTTGAGCAGTTGATAAGCTGCCAGCCCCTCTTGCGTGGGAAGCCTGCCCCTCGTCCGTCTGGGCCTCTACCAAGTTAACCCGGTGCGGGTTCGGTCTGCTCAGTCTGTCCTTGAGCTTGGGGCACTGGGCCCGAACGTGGCCTCTTCGGCCGCAGTAATAGCAGCTCAGGTCCCGTGGGTCCCCTCGAGCCGGTCGGTTGTCCCTGATGCTGGGCCTTCCCCGTGGGAGGGGATTCCCCATATTCCCCCTTTGGGAGGTCCCAGGGTGACTCTCTCTCTGCATCGCGGCGGGCCTGTTCCTTTGGGGCTCCTCCCTGCCACCCCCTGACCGGCTCTTTACAAACTCATCAGCCAGCTGCCCGGCGTGTCGCGGGTTCTCTGGCTTTCTGTCCACCAACCACAGCCTCAGGTCGGATGGGCACCGCTCATACAGTTGCTCCAGTACCAGCAGTTTAATCAGGTCCTCCTTCGTCTGGGCCCCACCAGCCCACTTGCTGGCGTATCTTTCCATGCGGACGGCTAGTTGCAGATATGAGATCTCAGGGGTTTTATCTTGACTCCGGAACCTTTCCCGGTACATCTCAGGAGTCAGCCCAAACTCACGTAGCAGGGCCTTTTTGAATAGTTCGTAGTCCCCTTTCTCTGCCTCTCCCAGTTGGCGGTACAATGCCACGGCTTTGGGGTCCAGTAAGGGGGTAAGGACCCGGAGTCTGTCCGCGGGATCAACCCGGTGCAGCTCGCAGGCCGTCTCAAAGGCCTCCAGGAAGTCATCCATGTCCTCCCCCTCCTTGTATGGGGCCATGATGCACTTATCAAAGCTCCGTGCAGTCCTGGGTCCCCCCTCACTCACCGCAGCCGGGGGTTCGCTGCCCTTCAATCTCGCCAGTTCCAGGTCATGCTGACGCTGTCTCTCATTCTCCTGTCTCTGTCTCTCATTCTCCTCCCGTTCACGCTGATGCTGTCTCTCATTCTCCTCCCGTTCATGCTGTCTCTGTCTCTCTTCACGCTGATGCTGTCTCTCTTTCTCCTCCCGTTCATGCTGACGCTGTCTCTCTTCATGCTGTCTCTGTTGTTCACGATCCTCCAGCTCCCTCAGTTTTAGCTCTTTCTCCCATTCCAGCCAATTCCGCTCCCCGGATGCCGAACGTCGCCGGGAGGATCCTCTGCTGGCCGGCGAGCTTCGCCGGGGGGACCCCCTGCTGGCCGGGGGGGTCACGGCGCCTTCGGTATTTGCTGGGCTCCTCCCCACCCTTCCCCTAGGCATAGGAAGGAGGGGTCTCGGGAAGCCCTCAGCAGCCGGCTGACCACTCCCAGCTGGGACAGACACTGGTGCCTGCGCTGCATTTGCCAGGCTGCTTCCCTGAGACACAGGGATCAGTTCATTCGCGCGATCTTCCGCCTCCAGCTGGGCAATGAGCTGTTCTTTGGTGAGCCTCCCAATGCGCAGCCGCCTCTGCTTGCACAGCTCCACCAGGTCGCTCTTAAGCCGCTTGGCATACATCTTCCTGCTGGCCACTCACCGGCCTGTGTGCTCACAGCTCCCCACAGTTCCCAGGGGGACCCCTAGTGTGCCAGCCCTTCTCGAGGTCACCACCTCTCTGCCAGGGTCGAGCTGCAGACTCCTCCGCCCCTGGGACCACTCGCTGCGATCCCCCCGGGGGACCCTGTTACTGCAAAAGTCCTTCTCGCTGGTCACACACTCCCAGGGGTAATAACCGTCTCTCTCTCACTCTTCAGCACGCCTGGTCCCCGTCAATCCCCCTTCGTTTTACTGCTCCCCAGTCACTTACTGCAGGAAGCGCCGTCCACGGGGTGCAGTAGATCCCGCCGCTGCCACCAGTTGTCACGGAGTATTGGGGGACTCAGGGCCCTGCACCCCCGGCTTCCTGCGATTCACCATGACTCTCAGCCAGCCAGTAAAGCAGAAGGTTTATTTGGATGACAGGAATACAGTCCAAGACAGGTCTTGCAGGCACAGACAACAGGGCCCCCCTCAGTTAGGTCCAGCTTGGGGTCCCAGGGCATCCCAGCCCACCCCCCTTTGGGGGGTCAGAGCCATCTCTGCCTCCCAGCCATCTCTCCAGCCTGCTTCCAGCACTCTGCCTTCAGCGACCCCTCCCACAGCCTTTGTTCAGTTTCCCGGGCCCCGGAGTCACCTGACCTCCAACCCCCTCCTGGGTTCTCATGTTACAAGCTCAGGTATGTTCCCTCGGGCCGACTCCCATCCCCCGATGCAGACCATCCTAGTCACACTCCCCTGTCAGCATTCCCACACCCCAGCAAGAACAGTCCCAGTTCGTCACATCTCTCCCCCCTTCGAGACCGAACTGAGCGGGGTCACTTTAGCCAGTGACCTGGGGAAGTTCGAACCTACCCCCGTTCCCATGGATGCCCCCGCATCCCTCCAGTTCCTTGGTGGGAATTACACCAGGCCCCTTCAGTTTCACGCCCCCCCTTAGGTCGGGGTGCTTGATGGCACTCGCAGTTCGCATGTGGGAAGGTTTATGCGGCCTGTGCCCTTTTCCCACCCCCATACCTCTGGGGTTCCAACTGGGCTGTGGTCTTCTCCCAGCGCTCCAGTCTGGAGGTCTGTGCTTTGGGCTCTCTTGGTTTAGAGCCGCCCTTTTAACCTTGGCCACCCTCTGGAAAGGATCCTTTATGCTGGGCAAGGGTCCTAAAGCTGTTTTCCCCTTGTCCCAGGCCTTCCTCCCCCTCTGACAGGGGTCACAGGATCCGCAGTACTGTCGGACAGTAACAAAGACCCCAGGCCAGTAAAAGCTCCGTAGCAGCCTCTGCTGGGTACGCCAGGTTCCCTGGTGCCCTGAGAGGGGAATGTCATGGGCCCGGCACAGCAGCTGGCGGCGATACTTCTGGGGTACCACCAGCTGCCTCCTGATCCCCCCTGACTCCATTTTCCCTGGGGGAGCCCATTCTCGGTACAGGAACCCCTTCTCCCACAGGAACCTTTTCCGGCCACCTCGTCCCATGGTCTGTACCGCATTGAGGTCGGCCAGGTCCCTTATCTTCCGCAAGGAGGGATCTCTCTGCAACTCGGCCTGGAACTCAGCAGCTGGGACAGGGATGGCCACCTGCTCTTTCTCGCCCGCTGGGTCTGAAGCTGCAGCCTCCCTGAGCCGTGTCCCTGGGCGTTCCCTCCCCACCAGGTTAGGGTCCTGCGCCTCAGGCAAGGCACCCCCCCCAAGGCCAGGGCGCAGTGCCCCTCGCCGGCTCTGACTGCGGGTCACAACCAGTGCCTTTTGGGGGTTGCTTGGCCAGTTCTCCAGGTCCCCCCCCATCAATACCTCAGTGGGCAAATACGGGTGTACCCCCACATCCTTGGGGCCCTCCTTGGCCCCCCACTTCAGGTGTACCCTTGCCACGGGCACTTTGACTGGTGTTCCGCCCACCCCCGTCAGGGTCAGGTAGGTGTTGGGCACCACCTGATCTGGGGCCACCACCTCGGGCCGGGCCAGCGTCACCTCTGCGCCCGTATCCCAGTATCCATTGACCTTCCTCCCATCCACCTCCAGGGGAACAAGGTACTCTCTCCGGAGGGACAGCCCCGCGCCCACCGTATAAACCAAAAACCCTGAGTCTGGGGCATCCAGCCCCCTAGAGGAGCTGGCCTGGGGCCCTTCTCTCTCTTGAGCAGTTGATAAGCTGCCAGCCCCTCTTGCGTGAGAAGCCTGCCCCTCGTCCGTCTGGGCCTCTACCAAGTTAACCCTGTGCGGGTTCGGTCTGCTCAGTCTGTCCTTGAGCTTGGGGCACTGGGCCCGAACGTGGCCTCTTCGGCCGCAGTAATAGCAGCTCATGTCCTGTGGGTCCCCTCGAGCCGGTCGGTTGTCCCTGACGCTGGGCATTCCCCGTGGGAGGGGATTCCCCATATTCCCCCTTTGGGAGGTCCCAGGGTGACTCTCTCTCTGCATCGCGGCGGGCCTGTTCCTTTGGGGCTCCTCCCTGCCACCCCCTGACCGGCTCTTTACAAACTCATCAGCCAGCTGCCCGGCGTGTCGCGGGTTCTCTGGCTTTCTGTCCACCAACCACAGCCTCAGGTCGGATGGGCACCGCTCATACAGTTGCTCCAGTACCAGCAGTTTAATCAGGTCCTCCTTCGTCTGGGCCCCACCAGCCCACTTGCTGGCGTATCTTTCCATGCGGACGGCTAGTTGCAGATATGAGATCTCAGGGGTTTTATCTTGACTCCGGAACCTTTCCCGGTACATCTCAGGAGTCAGCCCAAACTCACGTAGCAGGGCCTTTTTGAATAGTTCGTAGTCCCCTTTCTCTGCCTCTCCCAGTTGGCGGTACAATGCCACGGATTTGGGGTCCAGTAAGGGGGTAAGGACCCGGAGTCTGTCCGCGGGATCAACCCGGTGCAGCTCGCAGGCCGTCTCAAAGGCCTCCAGGAAGTCATCCATGTCCTCCCCCTCCTTGTATGGGGCCATGATGCACTTATCAAAGCTCCGTGCAGTCCTGGGTCCCCCCTCACTCACCGCAGCCGGGGGTTCGCTGCCCTTCAATCTCGCCAGTTCCAGGTCATGCTGACGCTGTCTCTCATTCTCCTCCCGTTCATGCTGTCTCTGTCTCTCTTCACGCTGATGCTGTCTCTCTTTCTCCTCCCGTTCATGCTGACGCTGTCTCTCTTCATGCTGTCTCTGTTGTTCACGATCCTCCAGCTCTCTCAGTTTTAGCTCTTTCTCCCATTCCAGCCAATTCCGCTCCCCGGATGCCGAACGTCGCCGGGAGGATCCTCTGCTGGCCGGCGAGCTTCGCCGGGGGGATCCCCTGCTGGCCGGGGGGGTCACGGCGCCTTCGGTATTTGCTGGGCTCCTCCCCACCCTTCCCCTAGGCATAGGAAGGAGGGGTCTCGGGAAGCCCTCAGCAGCCGGCTGACCACTCCCAGCTGGGACAGACACTGGTGCCTGCGCTGCATTTGCCAGGCTGCTTCCCTGAGACACAGGGATCAGTTCATTCGCGCGATCTTCCGCCTCCAGCTGGGCAATGAGCTGTTCTTTGGTGAGCCTCCCAATGCGCAGCCGCCTCTGCTTGCACAGCTCCACCAGGTCGCTCTTAAGCCGCTTGGCATACATCTTCCTGCTGGCCACTCACCGGCCTGTGTGCTCACAGCTCCCCACAGTTCCCAGGGGGACCCCTAGTGTGCCAGCCCTTCTCGAGGTCACCACCTCTCTGCCAGGGTCGAGCTGCAGACTCCTCCGCCCCTGGGACCACTCGCTGCGATCCCCCCGGGGGACCCTGTTACTGCAAAAGTCCTTCTCGCTGGTCACACACTCCCAGGGGTAATAACCGTCTCTCTCTCACTCTTCAGCACGCCTGGTCCCCGTCAATCCCCCTTCGTTTTACTGCTCCCCAGTCACTTACTGCAGGAAGCGCCGTCCACGGGGTGCAGTAGATCCCGCCGCTGCCACCAGTTGTCACGGAGTATTGGGGGACTCAGGGCCCTGCACCCCCGGCTTCCTGCGATTCACCATGACTCTCAGCCAGCCAGTAAAGCAGAAGGTTTATTTGGATGACAGGAATACAGTCCAAGACAGGTCTTGCAGGCACAGACAACAGGGCCCCCCTCAGTTAGGTCCAGCTTGGGGTCCCAGGGCATCCCAGCCCACCCCCCTTTGGGGGGTCAGAGCCATCTCTGCCTCCCAGCCATCTCTCCAGCCTGCTTCCAGCACTCTGCCTTCAGCGACCCCTCCCACAGCCTTTGTTCAGTTTCCCGGGCCCCGGAGTCACCTGACCTCCAACCCCCTCCTGGGTTCTCATGTTACAAGCTCAGGTATGTTCCCTCGGGCCGACTCCCATCCCCCGATGCAGACCATCCTAGTCACACTCCCCTGTCAGCATTCCCACACCCCAGCAAGAACAGTCCCAGTTCGTCACATCTCTCCCCCCTTCGAGACCGAACTGAGCGGGGTCACTTTAGCCAGTGACCTGGGGAAGTTCGAACCTACCCCCGTTCCCATGGATGCCCCCGCATCCCTCCAGTTCCTTGGTGGGAATTACACCAGGCCCCTTCAGTTTCACGCCCCCCCTTAGGTCGGGGTGCTTGATGGCACTCGCAGT
Source organism: Trachemys scripta elegans (assembly GCF_013100865.1). Taxonomy (NCBI): domain Eukaryota; kingdom Metazoa; phylum Chordata; order Testudines; family Emydidae; genus Trachemys; species Trachemys scripta. The sequence goes on along the minus strand of NC_048312.1, from coordinate 28,663,474 downwards.
TCGCATGTGGGAAGGTTTATGCGGCCTGTGCCCTTTTCCCACCCCCATACCTCTGGGGTTCCAACTGGGCTGTGGTCTTCTCCCAGCGCTCCAGTCTGGAGGTCTGTGCTTTGGGCTCTCTTGGTTTAGAGCCGCCCTTTTAACCTTGGCCACCCTCTGGAAAGGATCCTTTATGCTGGGCAAGGGTCCTAAAGCTGTTTTCCCCTTGTCCCAGGCCTTCCTCCCCCTCTGACAGGGGTCACAGGATCCGCAGTACTGTCGGACAGTAACAAAGACCCCAGGCCAGTAAAAGCTCCGTAGCAGCCTCTGCTGGGTACGCCAGGTTCCCTGGTGCCCTGAGAGGGGAATGTCATGGGCCCGGCACAGCAGCTGGCGGCGATACTTCTGGGGTACCACCAGCTGCCTCCTGATCCCCCCTGACTCCATTTTCCCTGGGGGAGCCCATTCTCGGTACAGGAACCCCTTCTCCCACAGGAACCTTTTCCGGCCACCTCGTCCCATGGTCTGTACCGCATTGAGGTCGGCCAGGTCCCTTATCTTCCGCAAGGAGGGATCTCTCTGCAACTCGGCCTGGAACTCAGCAGCTGGGACAGGGATGGCCACCTGCTCTTTCTCGCCCGCTGGGTCTGAAGCTGCAGCCTCCCTGAGCCGTGTCCCTGGGCGTTCCCTCCCCACCAGGTTAGGGTCCTGCGCCTCAGGCAAGGCACCCCCCCCAAGGCCAGGGCGCAGTGCCCCTCGCCGGCTCTGACTGCGGGTCACAACCAGTGCCTTTTGGGGGTTGCTTGGCCAGTTCTCCAGGTCCCCCCCCATCAATACCTCAGTGGGCAAATACGGGTGTACCCCCACATCCTTGGGGCCCTCCTTGGCCCCCCACTTCAGGTGTACCCTTGCCACGGGCACTTTGACTGGTGTTCCGCCCACCCCCGTCAGGGTCAGGTAGGTGTTGGGCACCACCTGATCTGGGGCCACCACCTCGGGCCGGGCCAGCGTCACCTCTGCGCCCGTATCCCAGTATCCATTGACCTTCCTCCCATCCACCTCCAGGGGAACAAGGTACTCTCTCCGGAGGGACAGCCCCGCGCCCACCGTATAAACCAAAAACCCTGAGTCTGGGGCATCCAGCCCCCTAGAGGAGCTGGCCTGGGGCCCTTCTCTCTCTTGAGCAGTTGATAAGCTGCCAGCCCCTCTTGCGTGAGAAGCCTGCCCCTCGTCCGTCTGGGCCTCTACCAAGTTAACCCTATGCGGGTTCGGTCTGCTCAGTCTGTCCTTGAGCTTGGGGCACTGGGCCCGAACGTGGCCTCTTCGGCCGCAGTAATAGCAGCTCATGTCCTGTGGGTCCCCTCGAGCCGGTCGGTTGTCCCTGACGCTGGGCATTCCCCGTGGGAGGGGATTCCCCATATTCCCCCTTTGGGAGGTCCCAGGGTGACTCTCTCTCTGCATCGCGGCGGGCCTGTTCCTTTGGGGCTCCTCCCTGCCACCCCCTGACCGGCTCTTTACAAACTCATCAGCCAGCTGCCCGGCGTGTCGCGGGTTCTCTGGCTTTCTGTCCACCAACCACAGCCTCAGGTCGGATGGGCACCGCTCATACAGTTGCTCCAGTACCAGCAGTTTAATCAGGTCCTCCTTCGTCTGGGCCCCACCAGCCCACTTGCTGGCGTATCTTTCCATGCGGACGGCTAGTTGCAGATATGAGATCTCAGGGGTTTTATCTTGACTCCGGAACCTTTCCCGGTACATCTCAGGAGTCAGCCCAAACTCACGTAGCAGGGCCTTTTTGAATAGTTCGTAGTCCCCTTTCTCTGCCTCTCCCAGTTGGCGGTACAATGCCACGGCTTTGGGGTCCAGTAAGGGGGTAAGGACCCGGAGTCTGTCCGCGGGATCAACCCGGTGCAGCTCGCAGGCCGTCTCAAAGGCCTCCAGGAAGTCATCCATGTCCTCCCCCTCCTTGTATGGGGCCATGATGCACTTATCAAAGCTCCGTGCAGTCCTGGGTCCCCCCTCACTCACCGCAGCCGGGGGTTCGCTGCCCTTCAATCTCGCCAGTTCCAGGTCATGCTGACGCTGTCTCTCATTCTCCTGTCTCTGTCTCTCTTTCTCCTCCCGTTCATGCTGACTCTGTCTCTCTTTCTCCTCCCGTTCATGCTGTCTCTGTCTCTCTTCACGCTGATGCTGTCTCTCTTTCTCCTCCCGTTCATGCTGACGCTGTCTCTCTTCATGCTGTCTCTGTTGTTCACGATCCTCCAGCTCTCTCAGTTTTAGCTCTTTCTCCCATTCCAGCCAATTCCGCTCCCCGGATGCCGAACGTCGCCGGGAGGATCCTCTGCTGGCCGGCGAGCTTCGCCGGGGGGATCCCCTGCTGGCCGGGGGGGTCACGGCGCCTTCGGTATTTGCTGGGCTCCTCCCCACCCTTCCCCTAGGCATAGGAAGGAGGGGTCTCGGGAAGCCCTCAGCAGCCGGCTGACCACTCCCAGCTGGGACAGACACTGGTGCCTGCGCTGCATTTGCCAGGCTGCTTCCCTGAGACACAGGGATCAGTTCATTCGCGCGATCTTCCGCCTCCAGCTGGGCAATGAGCTGTTCTTTGGTGAGCCTCCCAATGCGCAGCCGCCTCTGCTTGCACAGCTCCACCAGGTCGCTCTTAAGCCGCTTGGCATACATCTTCCTGCTGGCCACTCACCGGCCTGTGTGCTCACAGCTCCCCACAGTTCCCAGGGGGACCCCTAGTGTGCCAGCCCTTCTCGAGGTCACCACCTCTCTGCCAGGGTCGAGCTGCAGACTCCTCCGCCCCTGGGACCACTCGCTGCGATCCCCCCGGGGGACCCTGTTACTGCAAAAGTCCTTCTCGCTGGTCACACACTCCCAGGGGTAATAACCGTCTCTCTCTCACTCTTCAGCACGCCTGGTCCCCGTCAATCCCCCTTCGTTTTACTGCTCCCCAGTCACTTACTGCAGGAAGCGCCGTCCACGGGGTGCAGTAGATCCCGCCGCTGCCACCAGTTGTCACGGAGTATTGGGGGACTCAGGGCCCTGCACCCCCGGCTTCCTGCGATTCACCATGACTCTCAGCCAGCCAGTAAAGCAGAAGGTTTATTTGGATGACAGGAATACAGTCCAAGACAGGTCTTGCAGGCACAGACAACAGGGCCCCCCTCAGTTAGGTCCAGCTTGGGGTCCCAGGGCATCCCAGCCCACCCCCCTTTGGGGGGTCAGAGCCATCTCTGCCTCCCAGCCATCTCTCCAGCCTGCTTCCAGCACTCTGCCTTCAGCGACCCCTCCCACAGCCTTTGTTCAGTTTCCCGGGCCCCGGAGTCACCTGACCTCCAACCCCCTCCTGGGTTCTCATGTTACAAGCTCAGGTATGTTCCCTCGGGCCGACTCCCATCCTCCGATGCAGACCATCCTAGTCACACTCCCCTGTCAGCATTCCCACACCCCAGCAAGAACAGTCCCAGTTCGTCACATCTCTCCCCCCTTCGAGACCGAACTGAGCGGGGTCACTTTAGCCAGTGACCTGGGGAAGTTCGAACCTACCCCCGTTCCCATGGATGCCCCCGCATCCCTCCAGTTCCTTGGTGGGAATTACACCAGGCCCCTTCAGTTTCACGCCCCCCCTTAGGTCGGGGTGCTTGATGGCACTCGCAGTTCGCATGTGGGAAGGTTTATGCGGCCTGTGCCCTTTTCCCACCCCCATACCTCTGGGGTTCCAACTGGGCTGTGGTCTTCTCCCAGCGCTCCAGTCTGGAGGTCTGTGCTTTGGGCTCTCTTGGTTTAGAGCCGCCCTTTTAACCTTGGCCACCCTCTGGAAAGGATCCTTTATGCTGGGCAAGGGTCCTAAAGCTGTTTTCCCCTTGTCCCAGGCCTTCCTCCCCCTCTGACAGGGGTCACAGGATCCGCAGTACTGTCGGACAGTAACAAAGACCCCAGGCCAGTAAAAGCTCCGTAGCAGCCTCTGCTGGGTACGCCAGGTTCCCTGGTGCCCTGAGAGGGGAATGTCATGGGCCCGGCACAGCAGCTGGCGGCGATACTTCTGGGGTACCACCAGCTGCCTCCTGATCCCCCCTGACTCCATTTTCCCTGGGGGAGCCCATTCTCGGTACAGGAACCCCTTCTCCCACAGGAACCTTTTCCGGCCACCTCGTCCCATGGTCTGTACCGCATTGAGGTCGGCCAGGTCCCTTATCTTCCGCAAGGAGGGATCTCTCTGCAACTCGGCCTGGAACTCAGCAGCTGGGACAGGGATGGCCACCTGCTCTTTCTCGCCCGCTGGGTCTGAAGCTGCAGCCTCCCTGAGCCGTGTCCCTGGGCGTTCCCTCCCCACCAGGTTAGGGTCCTGCGCCTCAGGCAAGGCACCCCCCCCAAGGCCAGGGCGCAGTGCCCCTCGCCGGCTCTGACTGCGGGTCACAACCAGTGCCTTTTGGGGGTTGCTTGGCCAGTTCTCCAGGTCCCCCCCCATCAATACCTCAGTGGGCAAATACGGGTGTACCCCCACATCCTTGGGGCCCTCCTTGGCCCCCCACTTCAGGTGTACCCTTGCCACGGGCACTTTGACTGGTGTTCCGCCCACCCCCGTCAGGGTCAGGTAGGTGTTGGGCACCACCTGATCTGGGGCCACCACCTCGGGCCGGGCCAGCGTCACCTCTGCGCCCGTATCCCAGTATCCATTGACCTTCCTCCCATCCACCTCCAGGGGAACAAGGTACTCTCTCCGGAGGGACAGCCCCGCGCCCACCGTATAAACCAAAAACCCTGAGTCTGGGGCATCCAGCCCCCTAGAGGAGCTGGCCTGGGGCCCTTCTCTCTCTTGAGCAGTTGATAAGCTGCCAGCCCCTCTTGCGTGAGAAGCCTGCCCCTCGTCCGTCTGGGCCTCTACCAAGTTAACCCTGTGCGGGTTCGGTCTGCTCAGTCTGTCCTTGAGCTTGGGGCACTGGGCCCGAACGTGGCCTCTTCGGCCGCAGTAATAGCAGCTCATGTCCTGTGGGTCCCCTCGAGCCGGTCGGTTGTCCCTGACGCTGGGCATTCCCCGTGGGAGGGGATTCCCCATATTCCCCCTTTGGGAGGTCCCAGGGTGACTCTCTCTCTGCATCGCGGCGGGCCTGTTCCTTTGGGGCTCCTCCCTGCCACCCCCTGACCGGCTCTTTACAAACTCATCAGCCAGCTGCCCGGCGTGTCGCGGGTTCTCTGGCTTTCTGTCCACCAACCACAGCCTCAGGTCGGATGGGCACCGCTCATACAGTTGCTCCAGTACCAGCAGTTTAATCAGGTCCTCCTTCGTCTGGGCCCCACCAGCCCACTTGCTGGCGTATCTTTCCATGCGGACGGCTAGTTGCAGATATGAGATCTCAGGGGTTTTATCTTGACTCCGGAACCTTTCCCGGTACATCTCAGGAGTCAGCCCAAACTCACGTAGCAGGGCCTTTTTGAATAGTTCGTAGTCCCCTTTCTCTGCCTCTCCCAGTTGGCGGTACAATGCCACGGCTTTGGGGTCCAGTAAGGGGGTAAGGACCCGGAGTCTGTCCGCGGGATCAACCCGGTGCAGCTCGCAGGCCGTCTCAAAGGCCTCCAGGAAGTCATCCATGTCCTCCCCCTCCTTGTATGGGGCCATGATGCACTTATCAAAGCTCCGTGCAGTCCTGGGTCCCCCCTCACTCACCGCAGCCGGGGGTTCGCTGCCCTTCAATCTCGCCAGTTCCAGGTCATGCTGACGCTGTCTCTCATTCTCCTGTCTCTGTCTCTCTTTCTCCTCCCGTTCATGCTGACGCTGTCTCTCTTCATGCTGTCTCTGTTGTTCACGATCCTCCAGCTCTCTCAGTTTTAGCTCTTTCTCCCATTCCAGCCAATTCCGCTCCACGGATGCCGAACGTCGCCGGGAGGATCCTCTGCTGGCCGGCGAGCTTCGCCGGGAGGGTCCCCTGCTGGCCGGGGGGGTCACGGCGCCTTCGGTATTTGCTGGGCTCCTCCCCACCCTTCCCCTAGGCATAGGAAGGAGGGGTCTCGGGAAGCCCTCAGCAGCCGGCTGACCACTCCCAGCTGGGACAGACACTGGTGCCTGCGCTGCATTTGCCAGGCTGCTTCCCTGAGACACAGGGATCAGTTCATTCGCGCGATCTTCCGCCTCCAGCTGGGCAATGAGCTGTTCTTTGGTGAGCCTCCCAATGCGCAGCCGCCTCTGCTTGCACAGCTCCACCAGGTCGCTCTTAAGCCGCTTGGCATACATCTTCCTGCTGGCCACTCACCGGCCTGTGTGCTCACAGCTCCCCACAGTTCCCAGGGGGACCCCTAGTGTGCCAGCCCTTCTCGAGGTCACCACCTCTCTGCCAGGGTCGAGCTGCAGACTCCTCCGCCCCTGGGACCACTCGCTGCGATCCCCCCGGGGGACCCTGTTACTGCAAAAGTCCTTCTCGCTGGTCACACACTCCCAGGGGTAATAACCGTCTCTCTCTCACTCTTCAGCACGCCTGGTCCCCGTCAATCCCCCTTCGTTTTACTGCTCCCCAGTCACTTACTGCAGGAAGCGCCGTCCACGGGGTGCAGTAGATCCCGCCGCTGCCACCAGTTGTCACGGAGTATTGGGGAACTCAGGGCCCTGCACCCCCGGCTTCCTGCGATTCACCATGACTCTCAGCCAGCCAGTAAAGCAGAAGGTTTATTTGGATGACAGGAATACAGTCCAAGACAGGTCTTGCAGGCACAGACAACAGGGCCCCCCTCAGTTAGGTCCAGCTTGGGGTCCCAGGGCATGCCAGCCCACCCCCCTTGGGGGGGCAGAGCCATCTCTGCCTCCCAGCCATCTCTCCAGCCTGCTTCCAGCACTCTGCTTTCAGCGACCCCTCCCACAGCCTTTGTTCAGTTTCCCGGGCCCCGGAGTCACCTGACCTCCAACCCCCTCCTGGGTTCTCATGTTACAAGCTCAGGTATGTTCCCTCGGGCCGACTCCCATCCTCCGATGCAGACCATCCTAGTCACACTCCCCTGTCAGCATTCCCACACCCCAGCAAGAACAGTCCCAGTTCGTCACATCTCTCCCCCCTTCGAGACCGAACTGAGCGGGGTCACTTTAGCCAGTGACCTGGGGAAGTTCGAACCTACCCCCGTTCCCATGGATGCCCCCGCATCCCTCCAGTTCCTTGGTGGGAATTACACCAGGCCCCTTCAGTTTCACGCCCCCCCTTAGGTCGGGGTGCTTGATGGCACTCGCAGTTCGCATGTGGGAAGGTTTATGCGGCCTGTGCCCTTTTCCCACCCCCATACCTCTGGGGTTCCAACTGGGCTGTGGTCTTCTCCCAGCGCTCCAGTCTGGAGGTCTGTGCTTTGGGCTCTCTTGGTTTAGAGCCGCCCTTTTAACCTTGGCCACCCTCTGGAAAGGATCCTTTATGCTGGGCAAGGGTCCTAAAGCTGTTTTCCCCTTGTCCCAGGCCTTCCTCCCCCTCTGACAGGGGTCACAGGATCCGCAGTACTGTCGGACAGTAACAAAGACCCCAGGCCAGTAAAAGCTCCGTAGCAGCCTCTGCTGGGTACGCCAGGTTCCCTGGTGCCCTGAGAGGGGAATGTCATGGGCCCGGCACAGCAGCTGGCGGCGATACTTCTGGGGTACCACCAGCTGCCTCCTGATCCCCCCTGACTCCATTTTCCCTGGGGGAGCCCATTCTCGGTACAGGAACCCCTTCTCCCACAGGAACCTTTTCCGGCCACCTCGTCCCATGGTCTGTACCGCATTGAGGTCGGCCAGGTCCCTTATCTTCCGCAAGGAGGGATCTCTCTGCAACTCGGCCTGGAACTCAGCAGCTGGGACAGGGATGGCCACCTGCTCTTTCTCGCCCGCTGGGTCTGAAGCTGCAGCCTCCCTGAGCCGTGTCCCTGGGCGTTCCCTCCCCACCAGGTTAGGGTCCTGCGCCTCAGGCAAGGCACCCCCCCCAAGGCCAGGGCGCAGTGCCCCTCGCCGGCTCTGACTGCGGGTCACAACCAGTGCCTTTTGGGGGTTGCTTGGCCAGTTCTCCAGGTCCCCCCCCATCAATACCTCAGTGGGCAAATACGGGTGTACCCCCACATCCTTGGGGCCCTCCTTGGCCCCCCACTTCAGGTGTACCCTTGCCACGGGCACTTTGACTGGTGTTCCGCCCACCCCCGTCAGGGTCAGGTAGGTGTTGGGCACCACCTGATCTGGGGCCACCACCTCGGGCCGGGCCAGCGTCACCTCTGCGCCCGTATCCCAGTATCCATTGACCTTCCTCCCATCCACCTCCAGGGGAACAAGGTACTCTCTCCGGAGGGACAGCCCCGCGCCCACCGTATAAACCAAAAACCCTGAGTCTGGGGCATCCAGCCCCCTAGAGGAGCTGGCCTGGGGCCCTTCTCTCTCTTGAGCAGTTGATAAGCTGCCAGCCCCTCTTGCGTGAGAAGCCTGCCCCTCGTCCGTCTGGGCCTCTACCAAGTTAACCCTGTGCGGGTTCGGTCTGCTCAGTCTGTCCTTGAGCTTGGGGCACTGGGCCCGAACGTGGCCTCTTCGGCCGCAGTAATAGCAGCTCATGTCCTGTGGGTCCCCTCGAGCCGGTCGGTTGTCCCTGACGCTGGGCATTCCCCGTGGGAGGGGATTCCCCATATTCCCCCTTTGGGAGGTCCCAGGGTGACTCTCTCTCTGCATCGCGGCGGGCCTGTTCCTTTGGGGCTCCTCCCTGCCACCCCCTGACCGGCTCTTTACAAACTCATCAGCCAGCTGCCCGGCGTGTCGCGGGTTCTCTGGCTTTCTGTCCACCAACCACAGCCTCAGGTCGGATGGGCACCGCTCATACAGTTGCTCCAGTACCAGCAGTTTAATCAGGTCCTCCTTCGTCTGGGCCCCACCAGCCCACTTGCTGGCGTATCTTTCCATGCGGACGGCTAGTTGCAGATATGAGATCTCAGGGGTTTTATCTTGACTCCGGAACCTTTCCCGGTACATCTCAGGAGTCAGCCCAAACTCACGTAGCAGGGCCTTTTTGAATAGTTCGTAGTCCCCTTTCTCTGCCTCTCCCAGTTGGCGGTACAATGCCACGGCTTTGGGGTCCAGTAAGGGGGTAAGGACCCGGAGTCTGTCCGCGGGATCAACCCGGTGCAGCTCGCAGGCCGTCTCAAAGGCCTCCAGGAAGTCATCCATGTCCTCCCCCTCCTTGTATGGGGCCATGATGCACTTATCAAAGCTCCGTGCAGTCCTGGGTCCCCCCTCACTCACCGCAGCCGGGGGTTCGCTGCCCTTCAATCTCGCCAGTTCCAGGTCATGCTGACGCTGTCTCTCATTCTCCTGTCTCTGTCTCTCTTTCTCCTCCCGTTCATGCTGACGCTGTCTCTCTTCATGCTGTCTCTGTTGTTCACGATCCTCCAGCTCTCTCAGTTTTAGCTCTTTCTCCCATTCCAGCCAATTCCGCTCCACGGATGCCGAACGTCGCCGGGAGGATCCTCTGCTGGCCGGCGAGCTTCGCCGGGAGGGTCCCCTGCTGGCCGGGGGGGCCACGGCGCCTTCGGTATTTGCTGGGCTCCTCCCCACCCTTCCCCTAGGCATAGGAAGGAGGGGTCTCGGGAAGCCCTCAGCAGCCGGCTGACCACTCCCAGCTGGGACAGACACTGGTGCCTGCGCTGCATTTGCCAGGCTGCTTCCCTGAGACACAGGGATCAGTTCATTCGCGCGATCTTCCGCCTCCAGCTGGGCAATGAGCTGTTCTTTGGTGAGCCTCCCAATGCGCAGCCGCCTCTGCTTGCACAGCTCCACCAGGTCGCTCTTAAGCCGCTTGGCATACATCTTCCTGCTGGCCACTCACCGGCCTGTGTGCTCACAGCTCCCCACAGTTCCCAGGGGGACCCCTAGTGTGCCAGCCCTTCTCGAGGTCACCACCTCTCTGCCAGGGTCGAGCTGCAGACTCCTCCGCCCCTGGGACCACTCGCTGCGATCCCCCCGGGGGACCCTGTTACTGCAAAAGTCCTTCTCGCTGGTCACACACTCCCAGGGGTAATAACCGTCTCTCTCTCACTCTTCAGCACGCCTGGTCCCCGTCAATCCCCCTTCGTTTTACTGCTCCCCAGTCACTTACTGCAGGAAGCGCCGTCCACGGGGTGCAGTAGATCCCGCCGCTGCCACCAGTTGTCACGGAGTATTGGGGGACTCAGGGCCCTGCACCCCCGGCTTCCTGCGATTCACCATGACTCTCAGCCAGCCAGTAAAGCAGAAGGTTTATTTGGATGACAGGAATACAGTCCAAGACAGGTCTTGCAGGCACAGACAACAGGGCCCCCCTCAGTTAGGTCCAGCTTGGGGTCCCAGGGCATCCCAGCCCACCCCCCTTTGGGGGGTCAGAGCCATCTCTGCCTCCCAGCCATCTCTCCAGCCTGCTTCCAGCACTCTGCCTTCAGCGACCCCTCCCACAGCCTTTGTTCAGTTTCCCGGGCCCCGGAGTCACCTGACCTCCAACCCCCTCCTGGGTTCTCATGTTACAAGCTCAGGTATGTTCCCTCGGGCCGACTCCCATCCTCCGATGCAGACCATCCTAGTCACACTCCCCTGTCAGCATTCCCACACCCCAGCAAGAACAGTCCCAGTTCGTCACATCTCTCCCCCCTTCGAGACCGAACTGAGCGGGGTCACTTTAGCCAGTGACCTGGGGAAGTTCGAACCTACCCCCGTTCCCATGGATGCCCCCGCATCCCTCCAGTTCCTTGGTGGGAATTACACCAGGCCCCTTCAGTTTCACGCCCCCCCTTAGGTCGGGGTGCTTGATGGCACTCGCAGTTCGCATGTGGGAAGGTTTATGCGGCCTGTGCCCTTTTCCCACCCCCATACCTCTGGGGTTCCAACTGGGCTGTGGTCTTCTCCCAGCGCTCCAGTCTGGAGGTCTGTGCTTTGGGCTCTCTTGGTTTAGAGCCGCCCTTTTAACCTTGGCCACCCTCTGGAAAGGATCCTTTATGCTGGGCAAGGGTCCTAAAGCTGTTTTCCCCTTGTCCCAGGCCTTCCTCCCCCTCTGACAGGGGTCACAGGATCCGCAGTACTGTCGGACAGTAACAAAGACCCCAGGCCAGTAAAAGCTCCGTAGCAGCCTCTGCTGGGTACGCCAGGTTCCCTGGTGCCCTGAGAGGGGAATGTCATGGGCCCGGCACAGCAGCTGGCGGCGATACTTCTGGGGTACCACCAGCTGCCTCCTGATCCCCCCTGACTCCATTTTCCCTGGGGGAGCCCATTCTCGGTACAGGAACCCCTTCTCCCACAGGAACCTTTTCCGGCCACCTCGTCCCATGGTCTGTACCGCATTGAGGTCGGCCAGGTCCCTTATCTTCCGCAAGGAGGGATCTCTCTGCAACTCGGCCTGGAACTCAGCAGCTGGGACAGGGATGGCCACCTGCTCTTTCTCGCCCGCTGGGTCTGAAGCTGCAGCCTCCCTGAGCCGTGTCCCTGGGCGTTCCCTCCCCACCAGGTTAGGGTCCTGCGCCTCAGGCAAGGCACCCCCCCCAAGGCCAGGGCGCAGTGCCCCTCGCCGGCTCTGACTGCGGGTCACAACCAGTGCCTTTTGGGGGTTGCTTGGCCAGTTCTCCAGGTCCCCCCCCATCAATACCTCAGTGGGCAAATACGGGTGTACCCCCACATCCTTGGGGCCCTCCTTGGCCCCCCACTTCAGGTGTACCCTTGCCACGGGCACTTTGACTGGTGTTCCGCCCACCCCCGTCAGGGTCAGGTAGGTGTTGGGCACCACCTGATCTGGGGCCACCACCTCGGGCCGGGCCAGCGTCACCTCTGCGCCCGTATCCCAGTATCCATTGACCTTCCTCCCATCCACCTCCAGGGGAACAAGGTACTCTCTCCGGAGGGACAGCCCCGCGCCCACCGTATAAACCAAAAACCCTGAGTCTGGGGCATCCAGCCCCCTAGAGGAGCTGGCCTGGGGCCCTTCTCTCTCTTGAGCAGTTGATAAGCTGCCAGCCCCTCTTGCGTGAGAAGCCTGCCCCTCGTCCGTCTGGGCCTCTACCAAGTTAACCCTGTGCGGGTTCGGTCTGCTCAGTCTGTCCTTGAGCTTGGGGCACTGGGCCCGAACGTGGCCTCTTCGGCCGCAGTAATAGCAGCTCATGTCCTGTGGGTCCCCTCGAGCCGGTCGGTTGTCCCTGACGCTGGGCATTCCCCGTGGGAGGGGATTCCCCATATTCCCCCTTTGGGAGGTCCCAGGGTGACTCTCTCTCTGCATCGCGGCGGGCCTGTTCCTTTGGGGCTCCTCCCTGCCACCCCCTGACCGGCTCTTTACAAACTCATCAGCCAGCTGCCCGGCGTGTCGCGGGTTCTCTGGCTTTCTGTCCACCAACCACAGCCTCAGGTCGGATGGGCACCGCTCATACAGTTGCTCCAGTACCAGCAGTTTAATCAGGTCCTCCTTCGTCTGGGCCCCACCAGCCCACTTGCTGGCGTATCTTTCCATGCGGACGGCTAGTTGCAGATATGAGATCTCAGGGGTTTTATCTTGACTCCGGAACCTTTCCCGGTACATCTCAGGAGTCAGCCCAAACTCACGTAGCAGGGCCTTTTTGAATAGTTCGTAGTCCCCTTTCTCTGCCTCTCCCAGTTGGCGGTACAATGCCACGGCTTTGGGGTCCAGTAAGGGGGTAAGGACCCGGAGTCTGTCCGCGGGATCAACCCGGTGCAGCTCGCAGGCCGTCTCAAAGGCCTCCAGGAAGTCATCCATGTCCTCCCCCTCCTTGTATGGGGCCATGATGCACTTATCAAAGCTCCGTGCAGTCCTGGGTCCCCCCTCACTCACCGCAGCCGGGGGTTCGCTGCCCTTCAATCTCGCCAGTTCCAGGTCATGCTGACGCTGTCTCTCATTCTCCTGTCTCTGTCTCTCTTTCTCCTCCCGTTCATGCTGACGCTGTCTCTCTTCATGCTGTCTCTGTTGTTCACGATCCTCCAGCTCTCTCAGTTTTAGCTCTTTCTCCCATTCCAGCCAATTCCGCTCCACGGATGCCGAACGTCGCCGGGAGGATCCTCTGCTGGCCGGCGAGCTTCGCCGGGAGGGTCCCCTGCTGGCCGGGGGGGTCACGGCGCCTTCGGTATTTGCTGGGCTCCTCCCCACCCTTCCCCTAGGCATAGGAAGGAGGGGTCTCGGGAAGCCCTCAGCAGCCGGCTGACCACTCCCAGCTGGGACAGACACTGGTGCCTGCGCTGCATTTGCCAGGCTGCTTCCCTGAGACACAGGGATCAGTTCATTCGCGCGATCTTCCGCCTCCAGCTGGGCAATGAGCTGTTCTTTGGTGAGCCTCCCAATGCGCAGCCGCCTCTGCTTGCACAGCTCCACCAGGTCGCTCTTAAGCCGCTTGGCATACATCTTCCTGCTGGCCACTCACCGGCCTGTGTGCTCACAGCTCCCCACAGTTCCCAGGGGGACCCCTAGTGTGCCAGCCCTTCTCGAGGTCACCACCTCTCTGCCAGGGTCGAGCTGCAGACTCCTCCGCCCCTGGGACCACTCGCTGCGATCCCCCCGGGGGACCCTGTTACTGCAAAAGTCCTTCTCGCTGGTCACACACTCCCAGGGGTAATAACCGTCTCTCTCTCACTCTTCAGCACGCCTGGTCCCCGTCAATCCCCCTTCGTTTTACTGCTCCCCAGTCACTTACTGCAGGAAGCGCCGTCCACGGGGTGCAGTAGATCCCGCCGCTGCCACCAGTTGTCACGGAGTATTGGGGGACTCAGGGCCCTGCACCCCCGGCTTCCTGCGATTCACCATGACTCTCAGCCAGCCAGTAAAGCAGAAGGTTTATTTGGATGACAGGAATACAGTCCAAGACAGGTCTTGCAGGCACAGACAACAGGGCCCCCCTCAGTTAGGTCCAGCTTGGGGTCCCAGGGCATCCCAGCCCACCCCCCTTTGGGGGGTCAGAGCCATCTCTGCCTCCCAGCCATCTCTCCAGCCTGCTTCCAGCACTCTGCCTTCAGCGACCCCTCCCACAGCCTTTGTTCAGTTTCCCGGGCCCCGGAGTCACCTGACCTCCAACCCCCTCCTGGGTTCTCATGTTACAAGCTCAGGTATGTTCCCTCGGGCCGACTCCCATCCCCCGATGCAGACCATCCTAGTCACACTCCCCTGTCAGCATTCCCACACCCCAGCAAGAACAGTCCCAGTTCGTCACATCTCTCCCCCCTTCGAGACCGAACTGAGCGGGGTCACTTTAGCCAGTGACCTGGGGAAGTTCGAACCTACCCCCGTTCCCATGGATGCCCCCGCATCCCTCCAGTTCCTTGGTGGGAATTACACCAGGCCCCTTCAGTTTCACGCCCCCCCTTAGGTCGGGGTGCTTGATGGCACTCGCAGTTCGCATGTGGGAAGGTTTATGCGGCCTGTGCCCTTTTCCCACCCCCATACCTCTGGGGTTCCAACTGGGCTGTGGTCTTCTCCCAGCGCTCCAGTCTGGAGGTCTGTGCTTTGGGCTCTCTTGGTTTAGAGCCGCCCTTTTAACCTTGGCCACCCTCTGGAAAGGATCCTTTATGCTGGGCAAGGGTCCTAAAGCTGTTTTCCCCTTGTCCCAGGCCTTCCTCCCCCTCTGACAGGGGTCACAGGATCCGCAGTACTGTCGGACAGTAACAAAGACCCCAGGCCAGTAAAAGCTCCGTAGCAGCCTCTGCTGGGTACGCCAGGTTCCCTGGTGCCCTGAGAGGGGAATGTCATGGGCCCGGCACAGCAGCTGGCGGCGATACTTCTGGGGTACCACCAGCTGCCTCCTGATCCCCCCTGACTCCATTTTCCCTGGGGGAGCCCATTCTCGGTACAGGAACCCCTTCTCCCACAGGAACCTTTTCCGGCCACCTCGTCCCATGGTCTGTACCGCATTGAGGTCGGCCAGGTCCCTTATCTTCCGCAAGGAGGGATCTCTCTGCAACTCGGCCTGGAACTCAGCAGCTGGGACAGGGATGGCCACCTGCTCTTTCTCGCCCGCTGGGTCTGAAGCTGCAGCCTCCCTGAGCCGTGTCCCTGGGCGTTCCCTCCCCACCAGGTTAGGGTCCTGCGCCTCAGGCAAGGCACCCCCCCCAAGGCCAGGGCGCAGTGCCCCTCGCCGGCTCTGACTGCGGGTCACAACCAGTGCCTTTTGGGGGTTGCTTGGCCAGTTCTCCAGGTCCCCCCCCATCAATACCTCAGTGGGCAAATACGGGTGTACCCCCACATCCTTGGGGCCCTCCTTGGCCCCCCACTTCAGGTGTACCCTTGCCACGGGCACTTTGACTGGTGTTCCGCCCACCCCCGTCAGGGTCAGGTAGGTGTTGGGCACCACCTGATCTGGGGCCACCACCTCGGGCCGGGCCAGCGTCACCTCTGCGCCCGTATCCCAGTATCCATTGACCTTCCTCCCATCCACCTCCAGGGGAACAAGGTACTCTCTCCGGAGGGACAGCCCCGCGCCCACCGTATAAACCAAAAACCCTGAGTCTGGGGCATCCAGCCCCCTAGAGGAGCTGGCCTGGGGCCCTTCTCTCTCTTGAGCAGTTGATAAGCTGCCAGCCCCTCTTGCGTGAGAAGCCTGCCCCTCGTCCGTCTGGGCCTCTACCAAGTTAACCCGGTGCGGGTTCGGTCTGCTCAGTCTGTCCTTGAGCTTGGGGCACTGGGCCCGAACGTGGCCTCTTCGGCCGCAGTAATAGCAGCTCATGTCCTGTGGGTCCCCTCGAGCCGGTCGGTTGTCCCTGACGCTGGGCATTCCCCGTGGGAGGGGATTCCCCATATTCCCCCTTTGGGAGGTCCCAGGGTGACTCTCTCTCTGCATCGCGGCGGGCCTGTTCCTTTGGGGCTCCTCCCTGCCACCCCCTGACCGGCTCTTTACAAACTCATCAGCCAGCTGCCCGGCGTGTCGCGGGTTCTCTGGCTTTCTGTCCACCAACCACAGCCTCAGGTCGGATGGGCACCGCTCATACAGTTGCTCCAGTACCAGCAGTTTAATCAGGTCCTCCTTCGTCTGGGCCCCACCAGCCCACTTGCTGGCGTATCTTTCCATGCGGACGGCTAGTTGCAGATATGAGATCTCAGGGGTTTTATCTTGACTCCGGAACCTTTCCCGGTACATCTCAGGAGTCAGCCCAAACTCACGTAGCAGGGCCTTTTTGAATAGTTCGTAGTCCCCTTTCTCTGCCTCTCCCAGTTGGCGGTACAATGCCACGGCTTTGGGGTCCAGTAAGGGGGTAAGGACCCGGAGTCTGTCCGCGGGATCAACCCGGTGCAGCTCGCAGGCCGTCTCAAAGGCCTCCAGGAAGTCATCCATGTCCTCCCCCTCCTTGTATGGGGCCATGATGCACTTATCAAAGCTCCGTGCAGTCCTGGGTCCCCCCTCACTCACCGCAGCCGGGGGTTCGCTGCCCTTCAATCTCGCCAGTTCCAGGTCATGCTGACGCTGTCTCTCATTCTCCTGTCTCTGTCTCTCTTTCTCCTCCCGTTCATGCTGACGCTGTCTCTCTTCATGCTGTCTCTGTTGTTCACGATCCTCCAGCTCTCTCAGTTTTAGCTCTTTCTCCCATTCCAGCCAATTCCGCTCCCCGGATGCCGAACGTCGCCGGGAGGATCCTCTGCTGGCCGGCGAGCTTCGCCGGGAGGATCCCCTGCTGGCCGGGGGGGTCACGGCGCCTTCGGTATTTGCTGGGCTCCTCCCCACCCTTCCCCTAGGCATAGGAAGGAGGGGTCTCGGGAAGCCCTCAGCAGCCGGCTGACCACTCCCAGCTGGGACAGACACTGGTGCCTGCGCTGCATTTGCCAGGCTGCTTCCCTGAGACACAGGGATCAGTTCATTCGCGCGATCTTCCGCCTCCAGCTGGGCAATGAGCTGTTCTTTGGTGAGCCTCCCAATGCGCAGCCGCCTCTGCTTGCACAGCTCCACCAGGTCGCTCTTAAGCCGCTTGGCATACATCTTCCTGCTGGCCACTCACCGGCCTGTGTGCTCACAGCTCCCCACAGTTCCCAGGGGGACCCCTAGTGTGCCAGCCCTTCTCGAGGTCACCACCTCTCTGCCAGGGTCGAGCTGCAGACTCCTCCGCCCCTGGGACCACTCGCTGCGATCCCCCCGGGGGACCCTGTTACTGCAAAAGTCCTTCTCGCTGGTCACACACTCCCAGGGGTAATAACCGTCTCTCTCTCACTCTTCAGCACGCCTGGTCCCCGTCAATCCCCCTTCGTTTTACTGCTCCCCAGTCACTTACTGCAGGAAGCGCCGTCCACGGGGTGCAGTAGATCCCGCCGCTGCCACCAGTTGTCACGGAGTATTGGGGGACTCAGGGCCCTGCACCCCCGGCTTCCTGCGATTCACCATGACTCTCAGCCAGCCAGTAAAGCAGAAGGTTTATTTGGATGACAGGAATACAGTCCAAGACAGGTCTTGCAGGCACAGACAACAGGGCCCCCCTCAGTTAGGTCCAGCTTGGGGTCCCAGGGCATGCCAGCCCACCCCCCTTTGGGGGGTCAGAGCCATCTCTGCCTCCCAGCCATCTCTCCAGCCTGCTTCCAGCACTCTGCCTTCAGCGACCCCTCCCACAGCCTTTGTTCAGTTTCCCGGGCCCCGGAGTCACCTGACCTCCAACCCCCTCCTGGGTTCTCATGTTACAAGCTCAGGTATGTTCCCTCGGGCCGACTCCCATCCTCCGATGCAGACCATCCTAGTCACACTCCCCTGTCAGCATTCCCACACCCCAGCAAGAACAGTCCCAGTTCGTCACAGGGGGACCTTGGGGCAGCATTTGGAGTGGGCTGATCAGGCAGACGCCAGGCCGGATCGGCTCAGCTGCCGGGGCCTTTCCAGAGGCTGCAGGTGGAGGCCACTTTGATGGATGGGAGGGGGAGGGGCTGGAACTGTTGGGGGGCGTGCCCCCCACTCACTCTGCATGGCAAATGCAGGGGGTTTCACCTCTGATCCTCCCCTCCCCCAGAACGTCCTTGCTGATGCTGCACAGGGAAGCCTCTGCCTAGACTGTGGGTGTCCCCTGCGTGTCTGAGCTCTGAACGAGCTACCCGCTGTCCTGGCCAGCTCCGCTCTGCGGGCCTCGGCCTGCCTGACCCCTGCTTTCCTCTGCGCAAGGGGCAGGGCTGCACTCTGTCCCTAGGGGGCCTGGCTGGGCTCTGGCTCGGGGGGGCGGGACATGGGCTTGTGACACCCCCACATGCCCGGCTGTTAGCCTCAGTGGGGGAGCCCAGGACTCACTGGGGGAGTATCTGCTGCTAGGCTCCAGCCAGGGAACAGCCCTTCCTGCGCCAGAGCTGAGGGGCTGCCCTGTCTGGGTCCCCTTTGTGCTCCCTCGGGTGCTCCTGGCAGTGTCCCCCCCAGGGCTCTGGGTACGCTGCTGCCACGGGCGATCTGGCCCGCCCTGTCCCACTGAAGCAGGTGGCTGAAACCCACCCAGGAGACGGTCTGTGTGCTAAGCGCTCCTGCTGCTGGGGGCAGCCGACCCTGCAGGCTGGCAGCTGAGGGGGGAAGCACCCAAGCCTGCCACTGTGGGCGGTGGCTCCTGAGGGGCAGCATGTGCCCAGCTCTCGGCTCGTCAAGTCCCTGCCCTGGGCTGGAATAGATACTGTTTGTGTGTCGCCAAGCCAGCTGTTACTAGGCCTAGCACTGGTCTGACTCTGAATGGCCCAGGGGCTGTGGTCCAGGCTTCCCCTGGAGGAAGCCCAGTGCCAGGGCACCTGCTTCCCACCCCACAAGCTCTTGGTCCTGGGGAAGCTCCAGAGAGGAGCCGGGGGGCTCACCCTGCAGAGCAGGCAGTGGCACTAGACGGGGCTGGGCCATGGAAGGGCAGAGGGAGGTGCTGTCCCAGGCTGGGTATGCTGGTGCCCCCAGGCGGGGAGAGGCGTTGCTGGAGGCAGAACGGCCTGCCCTGGCTGTGGGATGTCATGAGGGGGAGCCGTGGCTTGGCCTTGGCCTGCTGACAATTGCCGTACGCCCACTAGGGGTTCACCCCAGGGCAGAGCACACCTGGCTTGGGGGGAGAAGAGGTCTGGGTCTGCCAAGGGAGGGCAGGCGGCCCCCTGGTCCAGGATGCTGTGCAGTGCGCCCTAGCCTCTCCTGAGGTGAAGAGTCCGGCTCAGTCCCCATGGGGACAGGCGGGAGCACCAATTCCTGGCTGGGCTGGGCAGGGCGTGAGGAGTGCAGAGCTTGTGCCCCCATCCTGGCAGGGAGAAGGGCCCTGGGCCCCGTGCTGAGCTCAGCTTCCTCCTCTGAGCCCCTCGCAAGCTCCTGCCCTGTGGGAGCCTGACTCCCGCATTCCTCAGGGCCTCTGGTGACTGCCCCAGTGGCAGCCCAGGGCTGAGGTCTCTCGTTGCCCCCGGCCTGCACAGCCACGCTGGAGCGTGGGCGGCTTTGAACCAAAAGGACCATTGGGGCAGCTGGCCTGGCGCACAATGGGGGAGCATGGGCAGTGGTGGAATCCTGGCTCTGTGGGATTGCTGAGGGCAGGCAGGAGCACTTGGCTTCGGGGCCAGGATGATGGAGAGAAGCGTGGGGAGTTGGGGGCATCAGGCTGTGAATCTGAGAGACCCCAATGGAGCTGGCTCATGGGAGGCGTGAGCCCTCCCAGCCGATCCCTGTGCAGCCTGTCTGCAGATTGAAAGGGTATTGCTGGCAGGCAGGGTTTCCTGTCTGTGGCTGGGTGGGGTGGGTGTCTCCTGCCTGCTCCGTGTGCCAGCGCAGTGCGTGGCACTGGATGACTGACTAGGGCTGTGTGGGGAATGTGCCTCGTGCTGCTTCCTGGGGACAGCAGCCGACCTGGCTTGTCAGTGCGGAGTCCCCTCCGCCCCCCTTTACTGGAGAGCTGGAGCAGCTGCCGAGGAGGGGCTGGGAGGGAAGCCCGGAATGGAAGGGGTAATTTCCTCATTAGCTGCCCCGCCCTTGCACACCCCTCCCCGGGGAGCAGCAAGAGGCCCTGTCTCCTCCCAGCTGTTCTCCCTGCACCTCTCTCCAGAACTGACTTGCTTTCCTTGCCAGGGTTCACGGGGTCTGAAGCCGCTTCCGTGCCCCAGGGCCAGAGGCAGGGCCTGATCCTGGCTTACAGCCCCCCCTGAGAGAGCCCTGCCTGGGGCTGTGTGGAAGAGAGCCAGCTGGACCCTGGCTGGCAGCCCCCCTGCCCCGGGGGCCGTTCCCAGCTGTGGTGAAGAGGCACCAGTTGCCGCAGGGTGTGAGAACCAGCCGCAGCATGGCTGATACCACCTGTGCTGATGGGCAGCACGTGAGGGGGAGGGGGTCCCCACTCAGAGCCAGACGGGACTAAGGTCGTGGCTCCAGAAGGGAGCAGGTATCTCTGGCATGCTTGCGCTCTCCAGCGCATCGGGCAGTCCAGCGTCAGCCCTGTGCCACTCAGCCCCCTACTGTCTCTGGCAGCCTCGTCTCAGAGTGGGGTCCCACTGGTGCATCCCTGGGGCTCAGACGCTCTCCCAGGAGGTGCCTTGTAGCCAGCAAAATGCCACCTCCTGCCCTGGCGTACGTGTCCTGGGCTCCAGGGCAGCCTGTGAGTGAAGGGGAGAGGGATGCCCAGGACTCTGCCACTTGGTCCCACCAGAGGCCCCATGGCTGGTACCTGGCTATCTCCCCTCCCCCCCACCCCCCAGTTAATCTCTGCTCGGTATCCCTTCCATCCTGCCTTTTCCTCCCCCTGCTGTCCTGTCTGACCCCATCTCCACCAGCCCGAGGGGATGAGCTGGGGCTCCAGGGAGGGGAATCTCTCCTGTTCTCTGGGGATCAGGGGCAAGGTGTCTGGCAGGCCAGCGCCCCCCCCTGCACAGCATGGCGCAGAGCACTGGTGACCCGCGCTCGCCCTCCCACCCGGCTGTGGGCTCTGGATAGCTGCGGGCCCTTTGTGCAGACATTCTGGGCCAGGTGTTTGGGATTCAGGCAAGGACTAGCAGCTCCACCTGATGCTTCAGCGTCTAGGAAGCAGAGTCTGGTGCAGCTCTGAGCCACCCTGCTGGCTGGTCCCCCCCACCCCCGGTGTGCCTGCCAGCTCCCTAACCTGATGCATCAGAGCCGCTCCCTAGGGACTCCACCACTGAGTGCCCTAGTGGTGGGGAGGGGGGTCTGGGGCAGGCAATGTTTACCCCCCTGTGGGTGCCTGGGCTTCCAGAGGCACCAAAGGGCACTGGCTTCTTGGGGGTGGGTCCAGCTGGCCTGGCACCTCCTGGAATGACGCTGCATGTTGGCAGGGTGAGCTCTGGCTGGGGAAACAGGGGAGCCGGTGGCTGACCTGACCCACACCATGCTCCATAGTCCCCCCAGCGTCGCACGTGGGCTGGATCCGGCTCGCTGCTGAAATCCGGGCCCAACCTGCTTCTGCTCTGTCCAGGCTGGAAGTGGGAACCTGGGCTGGAGCTGCCAGGAGGGAAGTGGGGGCTGGGGAGAGCCTGGGGCCCTTGCGTCCTGGCTGGCACCTGGGGGGCTCCCCCTCTGTTGAGCGGTTGCGGTGTGTGGCCAGGAATCTGGAGTGGGGTCTCCCCTCGGGGGGTTTATGGAGCGGTGTCCCTAGCTGGCTGATGGGGAACGGGCCCAGGCTATAGATGGCTGGCAATGTTAATTCCACCCTAGCCCAGTCCCCCAAGAAACAGACAAAGGCTGGGGCTGCCGGGATGGGAGCTGCCTGCGCTGGGGGTCTTTCCCCTTGGGCCTGGTCAGTGGGCTGCAGGGTTTGTTTGGCTCCATGTGCTCAGGGGCAGGGGAGGCGGAAGCAGGAACCCAGGCTGGGGCTGGCACCGCTGCTCCCACCCTTCAAAGGCTCCATCTCAAACAGCAGCTGGTTTGGGTCAAATAGTTTATTTTTAACAAATTCCATGAGAAATAGCGGCTGGAGCCAGTGGCTCCTTCAGCCCTGACATGCTGCAGTCAGAGAGGCGCTCCGGCTTGTGCAGGGCCCAGCTGGCTGGGCTCCTGCCCTCGCTTCCCGGGGTCTGCTGGGTCCCCACCCCTTGGGGCTGGGGGTCTCTGGGCTCCCCCCTCCCGTTAGGCCTGGGCCTGGCTTCCTGCACCTGGCCCAGCCATGAGGTCCCTGGAGACAAGACCCTGTGCAGAGCAAGGCAGGAGTGCTGCCGTAGCAACAGCAAGGGAGCCACCCTTGGCTCCTCGGCCAGGCCCAGGGCACTGAGCCCATGTGGAGCCGGCGGTGCCCTTCGTCCTGCATGACTGGCGCTGCCCATGGCAGCACTCTGCAGACCTGTCTGAGCAGCCTTCCCCAGAGCGGCAGCAGGGTGTCCCGTGTGGTGGGCTGGCTGAGGCCGCTGTGCTGCCGGGGGGTGCGGGGGAAACAGGTCCTGTTTTGCCCAGGGTTTGGAGGGTTGCTGGAGCTGAGGTCTCTGAGCTGGGTACGCTGCCCCCAAGGACGCTGGGAGCCCAGGTTCTCCACAGCCACCCGCGCCAGCTCCAACCACTCCCGAATCTCTGCACTGTTCCCTGTCCCACCCGCTATCCAAGGTGCTGCCCCTCCCACGGGCCTACCTGCTGGGCATGCCGTCAGAGCTCATCTTGTGGCAGGACAGGGCGGTGGCTGCAAACGGGGGGGGACGATAGCTGGACATCGCTCCCAGCTAGAGCCCAACCGAAGGAAGGGACATGTGGATCAGAGCTTGCCGTGAGATCGACGTCAGGAAACGGGGCCTCCCACGCCCTGGCACGCTGCCCTTGCCGCTCCGACATCTCCCTCCAGCTGCTGCAGCACCCAGGATAGGGCCCCCCGCTGCAGGCAGAGAAGCAGAGCAAACTCTGAGGGTGGGGAAGGGAATAGAGGAGTATTGGGGGGAGGGGGCAGGGGCTGCAGTGGTCAGGGGGAGTTGCATTGGTGCATCGTGGGTGCCTGTCGACCCCATCCCATTGCCGTCTCCGCGGGCTCCCTTTGCCCCAAGCAGACCCAGCCCTTGGGCCTTCCATTTTCTTTCCCGTCCAACCACCGCCCTGTGCCCCCCGGACAGATCTGTGTCTCTGCGGAGGGGCCTGGCCTGGACGTGCCCCGGAGTGTGCTGCCAGCTTCCTTCCTCCCCAGGGCAAGCGTTGGCAAGGCGGCAAGTCCGCGGCATGATCTGAAGCTGGACAGTGTGGGCCCAAGTCTTGCCTCTGCCTTCTGCTCCCTGCCCGGGCACTGCCAGCTGCAGTGTCGGGAAAGGCCAGTTGGCCTTCTCCTGCCCAGTCCCTGCTCTCTGTCCCTGTTGGCACGTGCATGTGTGACGCTGCCTCTGAGAGCCATGCCGGTGCCCCCGCTGCATAGGCACCCTCTGCTTTGTGTGCTGGGGCCGGAGGGCTGTGCGCCAAGGGCACATGCTGCCTGGCGAGGAGAGGACAGTGCCCAGCAGTGTGTGCGGTGACACTCCCGTGCAGCTAGCGCAGTGGCACAAACAGCCCCATTGTGCTGAGCGGGGGCGGCCCGGCGGGAGGGGCGCTCAGGAGGGGTGGCACTGACCGCCGCTCCCTTGGGAGAAGGGGGCTGGATAAATAGCAGGCTCTAGCCGTCCCTGGGTAACCTCCCCGCTCTGCTCTGCTCCTCAGCTGGAGACCACGCCGGACCTCGCTGAGCGGCGCCAGATCCGCTCGGCCATCCGGGAGCTGCGGCGCCAGGAGCTGGAGCGGGACGAGGAGGCTCTGGCATCCAAGCGCTTCCGCTCGGAGCGCGGCAGCCGCCGGCAGGAGAACAAGGAGAACTGGCTGCGGTGAGTGCAGGGGCTGGGGCATGGGGTGTGGGCCCCGCCACACCTCGTGGGCAGGGCTGAGCTGCCCCCCCCCGGCCCAGTGAGCCTGGCTTATGGAGCAGAGTCTTTGCCCCTCCCAGCAGGGATGGCAGTGCCCCTGGCAGGCAGGCCGGTGCTCGCTGCTCCCTGGATACCTGGTCCTCCTGCTGTAGGGCCCGTGTGGGATGAGGCAGGCTGGGATGGCAGCTCCTGCTTGCTCCGTGTCCCTGGTCCCCCCAGAGGAGAAGCTACAGCTCGGCTTAGGGGAAGTGCCCCCATCCTGGCATCATGCCGTCTTGGCCCCTCCCTGCCCGCACCACCAGGAAGCTGAGCGTGCACTCGGATTTCTGGCACTGGGGGACAGCCCAGTTCCCCAGCCTGCGTGCCCCTGGTCAGACTGTCTCTCTGCAGGTCTCAGCGGCTGGAGGAAGAGCAGCAGAAATCCCTGGCGCTGCTCTCCGGGAAGCTCGACTCCATCACGGACGTGGAGGAGCTGACGGCTCTGGTGAGTTGCCCTCCAGGGCGTGGGCTGCTGGCTGCTCTCTGGGGGAGGGAATGACCCCGCTCTGGCTCCGTTCCGGGAGGAAAGAGCGCTCTGCCCTGGGTGTGGGGTGGGGAGGATCTGGTGCCAGCCAGGGTGCCTGCTGCCTTCCAGCTCGGCTCCCTTCACTCCCTCTCCTTTCCTGTAATCAGGGCAGCCAAGCACAAGATGGGGAGCTAGGACTCCTGGGTTCTGTTCCCAGCTGTGCCCCTTACTCGCTGTGCAAGCTGGGGTAGGCCATATCCTTGACCCTCTCTGTGCCTCAGTTTCCCCTCGGTAAAACAGGCCGGGGTGCGGGTCCATTGCTGTGCCCTTGCTACTGCTCGCACACTCTGGTTGGGGGTCCCCTGGTCTCGTCAGCGCCTTCCCCCATCTGCCATGTCCCATCACCTTCCGCTCCCATCAGCTACCCTGTCTGAGCAGTGGCCAGGGGAGCCGTGGCCAGGCAGTGTCTGAGCAGTGCCGTCGGGCTGCTGGCAAGGCGCAGAGAGCTGGGCGGGCATGGAGCCCCCGGTGCCAGGAGCAGGGTGGGTACTTGCCGTCGTGCCAATGGAGCAGTTGAGATTGGGACCTCTCACGACCCAGGCTGGCGAGCAGGGCTGTGCGTATGGCAGCGCGGGGGCAGAGCCGGCTGTCGACTGGCATGTTCTGGAGTCTCCCTCTTGGGGGCTAGGGCTGAAGGAGCAGGGCAGTGGAGGGTGTCCCGCCAAGGGGACCTGAGTCTAGGGCTGCAGTGTCCTGGTGGATGGGAGGTGGGGAGGATGCAGACGGTTTGGTCTCCCACTGGCGTGGGGGTGCGGGCGGGAGGAAGAGGCTGCTGGCTAGTTTGCCTGGAGTGTGAGCTCCTCCCCAGCAAGTGCTGCACCTCCCACCCTTGCCCCCAGTCGGCAGCGTTCAGCGAGAGCGTCTGGAGCACTGTTCCCCCGGGGCAGCGCCTGACCACCTAGCCGTGGGGAAACTGAGGCAAGGCGGGGACATGCCTTCCCCAGGTACCATGGGGAGTTTGTGGCAGAACTGTCGCTAGAACCCAGGAGTCCTGGCTCCCAACCATCCACTATAACCCCTGCTCTGTGCTCCCTCCCTTCCTGCCCCTGGCGCCCATGCATGGAGCAGCGGCAGAGGAAACCTGCGCTGTTCATACACCTAGACAGGATTTCTGGCGGCTGCTGAACCCACCTGGCCCGTGTGGGAGTGGGCTGCAGCCGAGCCTGGGTGGGCTGGCCCTGGCCCTGGGGGCGCTCCCTCCCCCATCGTGCCAGGAGCCTGGGGTGGCTGTGGAGCGGAGAGAGCCCATGTTGTGCCCCTTTCTGCCACAGCTGCGAGGAGCCGACGAGTACGAGGAGCGCAAGCTGATCCGGGCCGCCATCCGCAAGCTGCGGGCCAACGAGATTGAGGGTACGGCACCCCCGTCCCCTGGCTCCTTGCGCAGGCCTGGCCTGGCCCTGCCTCGGGCCAGCTCCTCGCTAACTGGCTCCTCCCTCCCTCCCTTCCAGCTGCGGCCTCGGCAGGGAGAGCCCACAACAGCCGGAAAGGGGAAAAGGAGCCACTGGCCTCCAAGGGGAAGGAGAGCTCGGATGGGGGCAGCTCGCCGGTGAGTGGGGCGGGGGGAGCTCGCCGGTGAGGTGTGGGGCCGGAGGGAGCTCTGTGGTGAGTGGGGTGGGGGCGGGAGAGCTCGCCGGTGAGGTGTGGGGCCGGAGGGAGCTCTGTGGTGAGTGGGGCGGGGGGGGGGGGGCGCTCGCGGGTGGGGTGTGGGGCCGGGGAGGCTCTGCAGGAACTGGGAGGCCTGGGGCAGAGGGTTAGTGTAGGGCTCTGCAGTGGGCCGGGGATGTGCCTACTCCCACACGTGTTATCGCTGCACTTGGGGGTAGTCTCCCGCCACTTGCCCAATGTGCTGGGCATTGTGCTGGCTCCATCTTGTCCCAGGCTTTCCCCCCATGCATCCCAAGTGCCCTCTAGGGTGCCCACTGTCGCTGGGTGCCATTCCTCCCTCTTGCATCTCAGGGCACCCTGGGACCCCACAGCCCATGGGTAATCGCCATGGTCCCACCCTGCCATCCCTGAGCCCTGGGGCATTGGCCCTGGGGCAGGTGGGTTTCCCACAGCTGCTCTGGGCAGTGACGTGGGCAGGGGATCTGTGCCGGGGGACCTTGAGGCTTTCTTCCTGAAATTGGGGAGGGGGGAGACTAGCTGAAGGCTCGTCAGTTCTCGTCCCTCCCTGCCCCCTTGAGAGAAGGGCTAACTGGCTGGCTTGGGGGGTGGGAGCTGGGATGAGCCCTTTTTCCCTCACCCTGGGGACTTCCAGCCACTTCCTCCCTGGGCTGGATTCGAACCCGCCCTCCAGAGGAGCATGGCAAGCTGCTGAGGGCTTGCTCCCGGCTCCTGAGGAGATGTGTAAGGGGGTGGCCTGTACGTCCCAGTCCCTGGGGCAGGCTGGGCAGTGAGGAGCACTGAGCCCTTCCCAGGGGACGCCCATGTCCCCCTTGGGCTCGGGGCCAGCCAGGTTCTCCGCTTCTCCGCCTCTATTCAGGTGTCACGCGGGCTGCCCACTGCCGGCCCCAGGCCCCACCAGGGGGCGATTTGGGAGCAGGGTTAACGCAAACGCCCAGTGCTGGAGGGTGGGCAGGGACAGCCGGCCAGGGGCCCGCAGCTGGGTGCTCCCTGTCGGGGGGCTGGCACTCACTCCCCTGTCCCCCAGGCACAGCTAGAGGACCTGGAGGAGCGGGAGCGCATCCGGGCTCAGATCCGGGAGCTACGCAGTGAGCAGAGGGGAGAGCCCCACAAACCAGATGCCCAGGGTGAGTCCATGCAAATCCTGCCCCCGGGGCCTGATTTTCATAGGCAAAGTCCAGCCCGGCCCACACCGGGGCAGAGCCTGGGGGCCCAGAGGGGAGGGCACAGAGCTGTCTTCCCCCACTGGTCATGCAGGGGCAGTGGGGCGGGGTGGGTGGGACCCCGCCATGCCCTGCCCAATGGGGTCGTGGCCTGTAGGGGCTGCCTGCTCTCTCCCTGGCAGCCGCCCTTTTCCCAGGCTGCGGTGTGGGGTCAGGGCAGCACCCGGTTTGCTGCTCGGTCCTGAGCAGGGGTCTTTCCCTGCAGGGCCGGGACATGGCAGTTGGTGTGCGGCAGAGAGTGGTGGGAGAGGGTTTGCCCCAGTCGGGGGTCTCACTCGGGAGGGGCTGGGAGGGGCTGTTTAGCTGTGGAGGAGGGTGGGGGGACTCTGGGGCGACCTTCCCCCATAAGCTGGTTCTTTCTCCTGCAGACCCGGCCTCGGGGACCCTGCTGCTCCTGGACCCGCTGCATCCCCCGTGCTGCTCCTCGTCCTTGGAGCTGGAGTCACAGCGGAGAGCCGAGCGCCCGGAGCGCAGCTCCCAGAGCCTTGAGCCCGGC
Source organism: Trachemys scripta elegans (assembly GCF_013100865.1). Taxonomy (NCBI): domain Eukaryota; kingdom Metazoa; phylum Chordata; order Testudines; family Emydidae; genus Trachemys; species Trachemys scripta. The sequence continues at coordinate 28,635,892 of NC_048312.1, read as the reverse complement.
CCAGGGGCAGAGCAGCCCTGCACACAGGAGGGGGACGGCGAGGGGCTCGGCCAGCCAGAGGCAGGGGGCAGTGGGGAGCCCAGCCAGGGCAGTGGGGAGCCCAGCCAGGGCAGTGGGGAGCCCAGCCAGGGCGGACCAGAGCAGCAAGAGACACCTGCTACCACGGGCGACAGCTGCCCAGTGGAGGAGACTCGCCGGAGGCTGCCCAGCGACGGGAACCAGAGCAGCCAGGTAACGGGCCAGCTGCCCCTCCCGGGGGCTGAAGGGGAGTGCCCAGGAACGGGCTGCGCCTGCCCTCTCTGCTGGCCGGCGCCCACGGGCCGTATGGGACAGGTGTGAGTGGAGGGCTGAGCCGGGTACTGCGAATGCTGGCCGCTAGGTGGCTGCTCACCACAGGGACCCGCTGTCCAGGCCTGAAACAGGACGTGAGCGAAATGTGTCTGGGGTTTAACACGTCCCCATTGATCAGTACACAAAACTCCCCTGCGCCTTGCAAGGTCAGCCCAGAGTGGCTTGGCAGGGGGCTGCAGGTCAGCGGGGCTGGGGCCGGATTATCAGGGGGCTGTGGTGGGATTGAGGGGGGGTGGGCAGAGCCGGGGGAGGGGGCAGGGCTGGATTGGCAGAGGGCTGCATGGTGGGATTGAGCGGGGTGGGTAGAGCCGGGGGAGAGGGGCAGGGCTGGATTGGCAGAGGGCTGCGTGGTGGGATTGAGGGGGGTGGGCAGAGTCAGGGGAGGGGGGCCAGGCAGGCAGTACCCAGCACCATCTGGCACCTGTCGGATTGAGGAGTTGCTGGGGCTAACCCTCCACCTCCCCCTTCCCCCCAGGTCAGCATCTGTGTCAAAAGCCAAGTGCCCGGGAAGCCGGCCAGCTCTGCCAACAAGACGACGCGAGCTGGTAAGACGAAGGCACAGCACCATCCCCTCCCCCACGCCATCCCCAGCTGTGCCTGGCCAGGGCCTTGTGGTCAGGGAGCCCCTGCCGGGAGTTGCACCAGTGGATTGTGCTCACTAGTGTTTATGGACTGTCTGCGTAGGGACCTTCCTGCATCAAGTGAGGGCTTCCTTGTATGCTGGGGCACCGAGGCTGCGAGCTTCTCCGCAGCAGTGCCCCCTCTCCAGTGACGCTGAGAGCTTCTCCGCAGTAGCTCCCTGCTGGCCATGTTGACTTGTGCACCCCCTCTCTGGGGATGTTTTGCAGACACCCAGCAATGCTTCTGCTGGGGGTGCTTGTGTGAGCATTGCTGGGAGCTCCCCTGTGCCAATCTCCCCCTTGAGGCTGCGAGCTTCCCCACAGCAGTGCCCCTTCCAGTGTGGCCATGCTGTGAACTGCCTTGTTCGGGGATGCTGCTTCCCTCTGGGCTGGCTGCAGAGTTGGCTCGGAGCTCCCTGCGGTGGTGCCACCCTCCAGGTAGATGGCGTGGGTGGACGGAGCTGTGGGCTTTCTTGCAGCAGTGCCAGGCTCCAAGGTAGGTCAGTGGGTGGTGCTGCCCTCTGGGGGAGGCGGCGTGGCCTTGCTGGGGCTCCTGGCCAGCCTGTGTCCTCGTTGCTCCAGTCTGGCTGCTCGAAGGCGTTGAGTCTTCTGTGACCAACCTCTGGGCTCCTGGCCGGGCACAGCTGGGTCTGGGCTCGAGCTGGGGGATGTGCACCCCCCCCTCCACCGCCCCCCCGGGATAGGACAAGCTTCCCAGGCAAAATCAAGACCACTCCTGGCAGAGAGCGAAGGCAGGGGGCACAATCATGGAGGTGCCTTGGGAGACTGGTGCATGTCTGTGGGGGGGTCCTAGAGGGGGTGCCCCCAGTGACCCAGGCCTGTGACCCCTCCCTGACCCTGCTCATCAGCTGCCCCGGTCCCAGCTGATGTGGGAGCGGGGCCGGCCTGGTGCTGCGACATCGCCTGCCTGCTCCCTGGGCTGCTGAAGGGCCATGAAAGGGAATCCGTGTGTGCAGCAAACTCCAGCCTTTTACATTCTTTAGCCCAATAAGGCCGGCGGCTCGGCACCGCTCTGTGCTTTCCTGGCCCTCCACCCCGCTCTGCTGGCTGAAGGCATCTCAGCGGGGGAGCTGGGCTCCCAGCTCGGGGGACCGCCCCACACTTCGACTCGTACCATAGGCCTGCTGCGCCAGGCAGCGCCAGGGCTTCCCCCCCATTGCCGGCTGCTGCGGCTTGGGGAGCTGGAGGAAATAGCTGAGATCCTGGCCCTGGTCGGCCCCCCCGCTCCCCTGACTCAACCTGCCAGGGTCTCCGCTAGGCCGGGGAGGGGCTGAGATGAGTCGGGAGTTCCCTGCAGGACAGGCTCTCGGGTTCCTCTCCCAGGCGGAGCAGGGTTCATTGTGCATAGCCCTTCTCCAGTACCCCCCTGGGGGGGTCATCTCTGTGACAGCCCCCCTGAGCTTCCTGCGCCCTCGCTAACTGGGCAGGTGCTGCCCCCAGGCATTGAGCAAGGCCGGGTGTTGGCTGGCAGCGAGAGCAGAGGGAGTGCGCAGAAAGGGCAGGGAGGAGACCTGGAGACCTACAGCCCTGGGGTCTGCCCAGAGCCGGGACAGGCACCGCCCCATGCATCACTCTGGTCAGGGGAGGGCAGGCCCCTCTCCATGGCCAAGAGGGTCCCCCTCCCAACCACCAGGCCCCCTGTGGAAGTGGGTCAAGCCCCTAGACTCCCCAACAGCCATCAGAGGGTGACACCTTGGCTGGCAGAGGTGGGCTCAGCGTCTCACTGTGTGAGCCTGGCTCTGTTGCGTGGTGCCAGGCAGATGCTGCGGTGCCCGCGTCCCTGCCCCAGAGCAGGGGGTCCTGGGGATGACCGTGCCAGGGCAGCGTATGGAGCAGGAGCTGCACAGTGCGCACCGTGGCGGCTGCGATCGCCCCTCTGGAAAGGGGGACGTCTCCTGCAGACCCCAGGACAGCGCCTCCCCTCGGCTCTCACCACAGGGCTGTGCCCTGGCAGCATCGCCCGCTGGGCTGAGCCTGGAGCTCGCCTGCTGGACTAGCCCCCAGCCCAGTCTTTGTGGTGGGGCTGGTCGTAGCGGAGGGCATGGGGGCGCTGGTGTCTGGCAGCATAGGACTGTTATCTGTGCTCGTGGAGGGTCAGGGGTCCTGGTTTGACCAAGTGTAACCCCTGGGGCCAGGTTCCCAGGGCAGACGCTCACGGCTACCCCTGCAGGTGGGCTTTCCCCGGGCAGTGCCCTGGACTGGCCCTCAGCACATGGCCCTGCCACAAGTTGGCGAGGCGGGGTGCTCGTTGGAGGCCCAGGCAGAGGGGGCACAAATGGAGCCCGTGCAAAGGGGCTGGTTCTGCAGCAAACCTTGCACTCCTCGGACACCTCTGCAGGAAGTTGGCCAGGTTCCCTCAGCCTGGCAGTGCCCTTGGAGGGGGGCAGGCGGGCGGAACGTGGGCCCTGTCCCCGAGTCTGCCCTGCCTGGGGACTTTGTGTGCTTCAGAGCTGGGGGGCAGGGCTGCAGTCTGCCCTCTGCTGGCCATGGGCCTGCGCCGGCCCAGATTAACTCACCCCTGGCTGAGGGCTGGGTACCCGCGGGGCAGGGCGGCCTGGGCCCCTGGGGGTTGCGCCGGGCTCTGTGGCGGGGGGCTCGGCCTCCCTGCCCATGGGGCGGGCCGCGGGTTGCTGTGCTCAGAGGTGATGCCTGGCACTGCTGTTCTAACGTCGCTCTCCTTGGCTGTGCTATCTGCATCTCTGAAAATGCTACCTTGGTCTGGTCCTTCCCAAACGCTGTGGCTGGCAGCACCTACCCATGATGTGCCAGGAACCCCTGCCCGCCAGGATCTTCACCGCTACGCCCACATGCCGTCTGCGCCATACTCCCCGCTCCCGGCCCGCAACACTGGTAATGCCCCCTCCCCTTGCCTCCTGGCCTGTGCTCTGCCCCATGTCCTTCCCGCAGCAGGAGTCCCGGGAGGGCTTTCTGTGACACTGCCCGCTGCCGCTCTAGGGGTGCGGTGGGAAGGGGCCCCGGCCCTGGCTTCTCCAGAGAGCACGCCAGCCACCCTGCAGGTGGGGCACCTGCCCCGGGGGCATGAGAGCTGGTGCAAGGCTGCCTCTCCGCTCCCCCTTCTGGGGTAATGGGCTGGCGGGGTCCTCCTGAAACCTGACTGAGCTGGGGGTGGGGATGCCTGGCAAAGCGCTCCAGTGCCAGTCAGGCTCTGTGCCCACGGGCGGGTGAATGGCTCAAGTCCTCACTCTGCTCCTGTCTCCCCTTCCAGAGCCCGCGCGGGAGCAGCCCTTCCAGAGAGCCAACTCGGTGCGGGAGCGCGTTCGCAAGTTCACCTCGGACTCCCTGGCCCAGCCTGGTCCCAGGTCCTGCAGCCAGAAGTGGGAGAGCCCTGGCAAAGGCTCCTGGGTCCTGCAGCAGCAGCTCCTGCGTCCCCAGGGCTCAGGGGGCCCCCCAGCCAGCAGCCGTGCGGAGCACCACACTTCCTCCTCGGAGGCACAGGCTGCGATGGCCGGGGGCCCAGCCTGCCCTAAAGAGGAGGGCAGCTCTGTGGGGAGGAGCCAGGCTGGCCAATCGCAGGGCGGCCGGCTGACGTCCCCGCAGAGGCCCATTGAAAATGCCGAGGGAAGCTTGTCCGGCACAGAGGAGCCTGGTGCCCAGCACGCTGCCTCTCTGCCCAGCTGCCCGGCCCAGCCCCAGCCTCCTGCCTGCGGCACCAAGGCCAGCACCAGGGACGAGGACACCATGAAAACGCTCTTCACCATCGAGATCAAGGATGGCAGGGCCCAGCCCGTGAGCAACCGCATCGTGGGCGTGCCGGGCAGCCAGCGGGCAGGTAGGTTCCAGAGCGGCTGTGGTGGCAGGGCTGAGCTGCCGACGTGTGGGTCCCACGGCTCTGCTCCTGGGAGAGTTGTGAGCAAAGGGCAGCCGCTCCTGAGCGTGCCAAGGTGGGGCCGGCTCTGCAGCCAGGCGGGCGTGCAGCCTTGCCCGGCTATCACGCTAAGATGCCTTTGAGCAGCTGCCCCATGGTTCCCCCTCTCCCCAGGGCAGATCAGTGGGGCTCACGGGAAACCAGCAGAGCCTCGACCTGCTCTTGGAGTTGGGCTGTATGGCCCCAGGGCTGGCTGCCCCCGGTCCCAGCCAGGGGAGTGTCAGGGTCCAGCCGAAGGGCTGTGGGACACTCCCCGGACATTGGGTCCTCACCCCCAGGCCTGCCCCGGAGCTGGGAGCGCCTCGGCTCGCTGTGGGTGCCCAGGGGCCTCAGTCCCTCACTGTGAAGTAGGCAGGTCCCCTGCTGGGGAATCTGGGTTTCCTATGGGGGATCCCCTGACTCTGGGCCCGCCCTATGCAGAGGCCAGCTGTGCCATCAGCAGGGGTGGGCTGTGCTCTGCATGGTGAGCCCTGGCGCTGGGGGGATGGGCTCTGTGAGGGTGGGGGACAGTTGCGGGGGCGGGTCTGAGCCCTGTGTGGCTCTTTGGGGTGTGCATGTTGTGGGGGCCTGGCGAGGCGCTGAGCTAGCCGCGGCCGATGCTGGCTGGCCCCAGCTGTCTGTCAGCCTCGACTCTCCTGCCTCCCTTCCTAGAGCTGACCCTGGGGCTGCGGAGCTCACCCATCCGGATCAGCAGCAGCAGCACCGCTAGCGGCACCGGCAGGGTCAGCACAGCCAGCAAGGTGAGCCCCCCCCGCCTCCCCCCCACGGGCCTGGGGAAGAGCCGGGCCTGGGTGCACACGAGGGATCTGCTGCCCCTGCAGGTGTCTGAGTCCTGCCCTGCCACACTCTATGCCCCCAGCTGGGCACCTCGCGCCCGGTGCAGGCTGTCCCGGGGGGGGGCTTTACCAGCACAGTGCCCTGCGCAAGGGAAGGATGCTTCAGCCCTTGAGCCGGCAGGTGCGGGAGTTTGCCAGCCCTGGTTGCCTGGGTCTGGGGCACAGAGCAGGTGCCAGGAACTGGGGGGCTCAGGCTGTGCGAATGGGGTGGGGAGGGAAGCAAGTCCCTGGGCCTCCACTGGCTCTGCTGTGAAACCAGATCCTGCCTCAGCCTGGCTATGGGCCCCGCGGCTCCCGGCTGGGATTGGGCCAGGCCTGTCCCCAGCCCCCCAGCGTGTTTGCCGAGTCGGCTGCGGGGGCCTTGCCACTGAGCCCAGCGAGTACCTGGTGGGGAGCTGTCACAGCTGCCCCCCCTGGTGGCCAGGTCAGAGCAGCGTTACGTCTGGAGTTCTGTGATGGTGTGGTCTGTGTGGGGAGTGTGTCCCCATCCCCTCCACACCCTCTGGAGATCCTGGCCTCACTCTGGGGTCACATGGGGCCGAGTGACCCCACAAGCCACGGGACAGGACCCCAGAGCCCTCGCAGAGTGCGGGGTGGTACCTCGCTGGGCACAGCAAGGAGCCACCTGGGCCGGACCCTGCCCATCATGGCTCCAGAGGGGGATTCTTGGGAAGGACTGGAAAACGTACCCCTTCTCCCCTGCCTTCCTTTTCTCCTAGGCCAGTGGGTCTCAAACTTTTGTACTGGTGACCCCTTTCACATAGCAAGCCTCTGAGTGTGACCCCCCTTATAAACGATAAACACTTTTTAATATATTTAACACCATTATAAATGCTGGAGGCAAAGTGGGGTTTGGGGTGGAGGCTGACAGCTCGCGATCCCCCATGTAATAACCTCACGACCCTCTGAGGGGTCCCGACCCCCAGTTTGAGAACCCCTGTCCTAGGGGGTTAGAGCTGGCTGGCATCGGGGAGTGGCCACCTAGCCCCTAGGCGGCTGCTTGGAGCTGGGATTCCTGCGTGTGGTCAGACGTGCGCCGGGGGGAGCTGTGTGTACCAGGCGTGTGACCTGGGGAGGGGATGGAGAGTGCACGTGGGGGGTGGCCCTTGGAGCTGGGATTCCTGCGTGTGGCCAGGCGTGTGCCATGGGGTGCTGTATGTACCAGGCGTGCACCGGGGGGAGGTGTGTGTACCAGGCGTGTGACCCGGGGAGGGGATGGCGTGTGCGCATGGGGGGTGGTCCCTGGAGCTGGGATTCCTGCGTGTGTACTAGGCGTGTGCTGGGGGGAGCTGTGTGTACCAGGCGTGTGACCCGGGGAGGGGCTGGGGTGTGCACATGGGGGGGTGGTCCCTGGAGCTGGGATTCCTGCGTGTGTACTAGGCGTGTGCTGTGTGTACCAGGCGTGTGCTGCGGGGAGGTGTGTGTACCAGGCGTGTGACCTGGGGAGGGGATGGCATGTGCGTGGGGGGTGGCCCTTGGAACTGAGTCAGCGAAGGGAAACATACAGCTGGGCGTGCGCCCCAGAGGGAGGCAGGCGTGTGCAGCTGGACATGTCCCTGGGAGGGGCGGCGGGCAGGCACGTGCCCCCAAGTGGGAAGAGAGGGGAGGGAGTGGGCGCGTGTGGCCGGGCGCGTGCCCCCAAGTGGGAAGAGAGGGGAGGGAGTGGGCGCGTGTGGCCGGGCGCGTGTGGCCGGGAACTGAGCTGGCCGGGCATGGTTGGCACTCTTGGCCATGTAGGGTAATACAGAGCACTCAGGCATGTTGCAGTGTTTAGGAAAAACAAAGGCGTCAGGGCCAGACTGCAGTGGCTGTGGGGCCCAGGATGACACCAGGCCTGGCACGTGCCCCCGTGGGTGGCGCCCCCTTGTGGCAGGAGTCTCTGCATCTCCCCTTCCCCAGGAGGTGCAGCCCCAGAGTCCTGTCCCACAAGACCCCTGGAGCTGGAGGAGGGGCTGAGCCGGCCTGGCCCTCCCCAGGGTACATGAGGCACCTCTGGCTGAGTCTGCAGCTCTCGGCTGCTCTGTGCCCAGGTCCCCGCGGGGGCCACACTCGGGGGGCTCCCTGCAGGAGTAGCCACCACCCCACAGCCCTGGTGCTACCCTGAGGGAACAGCGGGGGGCTGTGGGTCAGCATTGAGGGGCATCTGCAGGGCAGACTGGGGGAGGAGGGCAACACCTCCATGGGAGCCATGCACTCAGCAGGGACAGCTCTTGCTGGGTGTGTGTGTGGTGGGGAGGGTGGCTTCTCCCACACTAATGAGCTAACGCGGCCCCGTGGCCCGGCTGTGGTGCGAGCTGCCCGTCAGCTCTCATTAAGGTATTAGTGTGGAGGGCACGGAGCTGGGTCTGCCCGGTGGGAGAGCGCAGCTGCCAGGTGGGCGCCGAGACTGTCCGCAGGGGAGAGGGGCAGGAGGAGCAGCCCACAACCTCTTCCAGGTACGGGTGGCCACGGGCATGGAGTGCGCTGTGGGGCTGGCAGGTGCTTGGGTGGGGGGCCAAGGGGACCGTGCTCTCAGGTGTCCATGCGGAGGGTGAGCAGTGTGGCTGCTGGGGGTGTGGGGGTGCTTTATTCCAGGGGCCCCTGCGGAGGGCGCTGCGTGCTCCTGGGCCCTAGAGGGGGCAGGCTGAGGGTGGGCGCGTCACTCCTGCTGCCGCTTGCTGCCTGGGAACCTGATCTGCCTGGCTGATGTTTTATTTACCAGCTGTGCCAGGTGCTCGTGGGAGCTCAGCGCCCCCCAGGTGAGCTGGTGTTGGAGCAGAGTCAGCAGTGGGGCTGGAGCTGCCTGCTCGGAGCCCCCGGTGGGGGGGCAGCAGCTGGTGGGGAGTGGCCTGTGACGCAGAGAGGTTTGGCTCCGGTGGATGGAGCAGGCCGGGCGGGAACAGGGTCCCTGCCAACGCTGGCACTGGGCTGTGCACACCGAGGCCATGGGGAGGGAGGGCCCAGGGTGAAGATGGGGACCCCCTGAGAACCCCCAAGCAGAACAGGCAGCCCTGCCCCAGAGGAAATCCTGCCCCTATGGCCCATGGAGGGTAGGGGAGCCTGGCCTGGGCCTGCAGCCACCTCCTGTCTGTGCATTGTGCTCTCTGCCCCCAGGCTGGGCAGCGCCGGCCCAGAGCCCAGATGGAGGCCTCCCCTCCTGCGGGTGAGATCCATGCACAGGGATGCTGATGCAGGGCTGAGGGGCTGGCACTGTCAGGGCGCGGGACGGGAGCTGGGTGCACTGCCTGGACGGGAGCTGGGTGCACTGCCTGGACGGGCATGGGTGGCACTGGGAGGCTGCCCCTCCCCAAAGGAACTGCAGGGCTGTGTGCTGAGGGCCCTGCCTCCCCCTCCTTAGGGTGTGGGGAGGGGACGCTAGTGCTGGCCTTTGAGAGCTGGGGTGCAGGGGGTGGCACTGCTGGGGCTGGTCTGGGTGAGTTACAGACAGGTGACGGGGCCAGCATGGCAGAGGCTGGGGGAGTGTGGTGGGGATCGGCATGGCGGGGGCTGGGCTGGGGGAGGTGTACTGAGGGAGCAGCACGGTGGGGGCTGGGTGTGTGGGGTGGCGGGAGGCATGGCGAGGGTTGGGAGAGGTGGGGGGTGTACTGGGAGAGTGGCATGGCTGGGGGTGGTGGTGGGGGGGGGGGGGGGAGCATGGCGGGGGCTGAGGGAGTGTGGTGGGGGTGGCATGGCAGGGGCTGGGCTGAGGGAGGTGGGGGCTGGGCTGAGGGAGCAGCATGGCGGGGGCTGGGTGTATGGGGTAGGGGGTGGCATGGCGGGGGCTGGCCTGCTCTATCCAAGCCCCTTTCTACCCAGCAGAGCTTTGGTTGACCCTTTCCCCCATTTGCTGAGGGCGAGCCCTCGGGGGGGGGGGGGCAGCCCGGGGAGACCCGGGGCGGGGGGGGGGGGGGGGGAGGCAGGTGGCTTGCACATGAGCATGTCCTAGTGCCGCCCCCCCCCCCACAGCTTGGCCACCTGGCCCAAGTCCATCACTGGGCTGCGCTGGGAACTGTCCCAAGTTCAGCACCTCCCCACCCGGCTCCTGTGTCAGGCCCCGGCCTGTGGATAAGAATAGCCAGGCTGAACACAAAGGCCTGCTGGTGGAGCCCAGCCCCGGGGAGGGGCAACGCCCAAGAGCCCCTATAAAGGGCTGGGAGCGTGCAGAGCCCACCGCCCGGAGCTGGCAGTGAGAGGGGCTTGACCACACGGCGTCTTGCCCCGGGAGCCTGCGGCGTGGCAGCCAGAGTCCCCGCCGTGCCCGCGTCCCATCCCCAGCCAGCACCATGCCGGGGGTGCACCTCCCCAGCCTGGACAATGCCCGTGAGGCGACGGTGGAGGAGATCCAGCTGGACCTCCAGGCCTTCCAGCTGGCCACCGAGAGGCGCCTGGAGGAGGCGCTACAGCAGTTGCAGCCCCTGGCCAGCGCCCTCAATGACTTGAAGGAGGAGCACCTGGTGCTGCGGGCCGAGCAGGCGCGCCTCGGCCGGCAGCTGGAGGTGCTCGCGCTCTGGCTGGGAGCCCAGGATCTGGAGGAGAAGGACCCCAGCACCCTCTTCCTGGAGGCACAAGATCCCTGTGCCCACTTTGCGGGCACCGAGGAGCCCAGCAGCCCCGTGGCCCATCCACCCACCTTCTCCAGCACCCGCAGGCAGTCGTCTGTGCACCTCTCCAGGAGCAACAGCTTCGTGAGTGTGCAGGCTCCGGGCAGGGGAAGGCGGGGTGGAGGCCCACTCCCTCCAGTGGATGGCTTCCCTGAGAGCCCATCCCATGGGCAGCGTTGGCTGGCTAGGTCTTGGGTCTGGGGGAAGGAGGCAGGGGTGGGCAGATGTTGCTGGGCAGAAGCCCTGGTCTGCCCCTGCTGGCTGGTCTGAAAATCTACTCTGGGTGCCCAGTGCTGGTCCCCCCGCTGGGGCCAGGGCAGGCGGCCGGCTTGGAGCTGCCTGGGCAAGGCCCCTATCGGCCCTTCCCCTGGGCAAAGGGAAGCTGTTCCTGTGGTGGGGGAGCCCCAGAGCTTGCGCCAGCTGCTGCTGGCCCAGGCCGGCGCATTTTCACGGGGGATTAGCTGGGGCTGTGGCAGGAGATTACAGCTGGGGGTTGCTGGGGGAGACCTGTGCCAGCCGAGGCTCCCATCTCCCGGAGCCAATCCAGGCCGCCTGCCTTGCATTGCTGACGTGCCATCATGAGCAGCCTGTTGTGCTGGGCGTTTGTTTGCAGGGACAGCTGGCCTGGGGTCTCCTTACGCCAGCTCCGAGCCCAGCCAGGGAGCTGCGCCCTCCCGCGGGTGCTGGGGCAGCGTCCGAGCTGCTTGCTGCCGGGCGTCGCTGTGAGCGGGATCTCCCCTGGCTGCTGGGCAGGGAGGCGCGTGGGCCGCCTGGATCTGGGTGTGGCCCCCGAGCACCAGGGCTAGTCGGGCCGCTGTGCGCACAGCCCAGCGGGCCCGGCTGACAACGCGTTCGGCCCCGCCCTAGGCTTGGTTCCTCCCATCACCGCCTGCCTACCACCAGCCCCAGCCGCAGAGGCCAGCTTCCTGCCAAGGGTGCTGCGCATCTGGTCCGCCCCTGCCCCAAGGGCTGCTGGGAAATCCCAGCCCTTGGTCCCCTGGTGTTTTAGCTAAAGACAACTGACCCCCAGCGAGCCGCTGGGCAGAGTGAGAGAGGCTGCGCTGCCCGCCGTCACGCCCAGAGGGCAGCTGTGCTGTATATGTTGGCCTGCCATGGGCACCCTGCTCCAACAGGGCTACTATCCCCTCTCAGCCCCTCAGCCGGCCTGCGCCAGGGTGCCCGGGCCCTGCTGCTCTGCCAGGGGGGTGTGAAGGGAGCCAAGCAGGTGTGGGCTCAGCCCCCCAGCTGACACCTCAGCCCCCGTCCACAGGCCTTTGTGGTGCTATTTTGGGCCTGGCCGGCTGGCCGGGCTGCATTCGTTGGGGGTCGTGTTGACAAGGAGCCGGCACCACCTGATTGTTCAGAAGAGGCTGGGCTTGCCTCGTTGCCAGGGCAGCTCCTGATCCCCAGGCCAGGAGCCTCTTTCCGATAAGCCCCTTAATCTCCTGGAAATCCTGGGCTGGAGCTAGAGGCGTCCACGGTGCCTGCTGCCCAGCCCACCCGCCGGCCCGGGCAGCCCCCCTGCTCGTTGGGTGTAGCTGGGCTGCCGGACGCGTAGACTCACTGCTGCTGAGCTCGCATGGGCTGCTTGGACCCTCGTGCCTGTGCTAAGGTTGCCGATAGCCCTGGCCCCGGCTCTTCCGTTCCCCTTGCAGGGTTCTGTGGGCCCTTTGAGGCAGAGAGCAGGAGTTGTGAGGGTAGGGAAGGAATCGCCCGCCTGCAGGAGCAGCACGTCTGCCCCGGGCTCTGGTGGTGTGGGGTGATGGAGCCACCGGATCGGAGCTAGGGCCAGCTTTGGAACACGTCTGGGAGGAACCCTTCCATGGGCCAGATCCCCGGCATCTCTCACTTCCTCCAGGGGAAGCCACGCGGCTTCACCTCCTCCTTAGACTGGACCTCTGGGCCTGCTCTGCTCAGCGAGTCCTGCTGAGACAGCCGAGGGGGACTTGTCCACTCTTGGGGGATGCATGCACCTCGTCCAGCTTGTGCAGTGACACTCACAGTATTGTCAAGCCAGTCGGGTTTATTAGTCACAGGATGCCCTTAGGGCAGCCCAGAGGAATGAGGGGTAAAGCATCGTCCATTCGGGGTCGCCCTGTGCCCAGCCAAGCTGTAGTGAACTCTGGCTCTCCATCCGTCTGACCTTGGTCCAAATCCTCGACTGCCACTAGCAGCCAACACTTGTCCCCCAGCTCACACCTCTCCGGACCCCTGTTTCTGGGCTGGGAAATGCTGGGCAGCCTCCTTGCTGAGAGGTGGGAAAGTCCATGTGCCTCTGGGTCCTTGCTTGCTCGGTGTCAGCGTCTGGGTAATTGGATCTGCTGTTGTGTTCTCCAGAGCACCACTGAACTTGGGCCTAAGGGTCAGACAGCTAGGCCACACCCATATCTGTCTCTTCGCCTGCCCAGAGTGCAAACAGCCCTTTTCCACCCGCTAGTGACAATCCAGCACAGAGGGGAAACCGAGGCACAAACTGATCTCCTGAAAGTATTACAAAAAATTCCTGCTTTGTCACATGTGGCTCAGTGACAGAAGCCCAGGCCTGGGAGGCAGGACTCCTGGGTTCTATTCCCTGCTCCCGCCCTGGTCTGCTGGGTGACCTCGGGTCAGTCACGTCCCCTCTGCGTGTGGAGATGGTCAGGGCTGCCTCCAACACAGCTCTACTTATGGAACGCTGGAGGGGTTAGCGGGGATGGTGGGGCTGGGGAAGGGCAGGACGGTTCAGCCTGTCGTGTGGGCGTAGAGGATTGGCAGACAGAGCCTCTGCTGGGCTTGCTGGTACGGCCCGGCTCGATGGGTAGTGGGAGCAGGGCAGATGGTCAGGCAGTGGCATTGGCAACTCAGTAGGTGGCGCTCTTCCCTCTCATCAGCCCCTAGCTAATGCCCAGCCTGGCGCTCAGGGCACGGTAGTGCTGGGGTGTAAAACCAAGTCCTCGGCTGCTCGTGGGCATGCGCCCCGGCACGTCTTCCCAGGGCTGGGCGCTGGGGCTGTCGACCGGAGCTGCTCTCCCTGTGGGGCTGGGGGATGTATGCGTGGCCCTCGGCAGGGCAGGGCGCTCTGCAGCTGGGAGGTTCTCCACATCGGCCCCTCTCGTCGCAGATGGAGGCGGAGCTGGTGGAGCAGCCCCAGGTGCCGGTTCCAGAGCCGGAGCTGCCCAATGGGATGGAGAAGGCCCAGGCGAGGGAGCCGGAGAAGAGAAACAAGCTGAGCGCTGAGGAGCTGAGCAGGATCGAGGAGGAGGACGTGCTGGATAAGATGGTACGTTGAGCCGGGCTGTGGCGTAGGTTTGAGGGGCCAGTGGGGTTTTGGGGGTGGCTGTGGGGCAGGGTGGGGGTGAGGCCATGGTGGAGTTTGGGGGGGCAGGGTGCAGGTGAGGCTGCGGTGGGGTCTGGGGAGTGGCTGGGTGGCAGGGCGGGAGGATGAGGCCGTGGTGGAGTTTGGAGCAGGGTGGGAGTGAGGCCACTGTGGGGCAGGGTGGGAGGTGAGGCTGCGGTGGAGTTTGGGGGTGGCAGGGCGGGAGGTGAGGCCTCAGTGGGGTCTGGGGGTGGCTGGGGGGCAGGGTGGGAGGTGAGGCTGCGGTGGAGTTTGGGGGTGGCTGGGGGCAGGGTGGGAGGTGAGGCCTCAGTGGGGTCTGGGGGGTGGCTGGGGGGCAGGGTGGGAGGTGAGGCCTCAGTGGGGGCTGGAGGGTGGCTGGGGGGCAGGGGGTGAGGCCGCGGTTGCTGAGGTTGCTGGTGTCGCCCTTGCCTTGGCAGCTGGACCAGACGTCGGACTTTGAGGAGCGCCGGCTGATCCGCTCTGCCATGCGGGAGCTGCGCCAGAGGAAGAGAGGTAGCTGCCTGTGGCTCCCCAGGGGTTGGTGGCTGGGGGAGCTGGGGGGGTTGGCACCTTGACCCTGGCAGCAGGCTGGCAGGGCTATGGAATGGAAGCAGCAGAGGTGGGTCAGGGAGCCAGGAGCTGTGCTACCGAAACCTGAGCTGGCCTGGGGATGTCTGGGCCCTGCCCCAGGGAGGGGCTCGGCGAGGCAGGCAGGCTCTGTAGCCTTTGCGGATCATTGTGTGCGAGTGTCCCCAGTGCCATAGCCCTGGAGCCGTCTGGCATGGCAGCATCCTGGGCGAGGGCAGCAGGGGCCTGGCTGGAGAACGGCCCCATCCCTCCTGCCGTGTCTCCAGCTCTCAGTCTGGGCAAGGAGTTCCCCATGGGGCCCTGACTCCTGGACGTGTTGCGGAGGATGGACTGGGCAGGGACTGGGCACCCCAGAGATGCTGTGGTGGCTCCATGCCGGGCAGCATCCATCACCCCCGGTGCCCTCATCTCCGCGTTAATGCCGTCCCCCGCGTGCATTTGCAGAGCAGCGAGACAAGGAGCGGGGCCAGCGGCTGGAGGAGGTGAAGAGCCAGGCCGCAGCGGGGAAGACAGGCCATGCCACCGAGACCACCACCCGGCAGAGCACCCAGTCGGCTGATGGCTCGGCCCACCACACACTCACCAAAACTGAGCACCTCGTCCAGTCCAGTAAGGGCCCTGCAAGGCCACTGGGCGCTACCGCTTGGTCTCACAGCCTGGTCCCACTCTGTGCCACCCTGGCACGGGCCGTCTCTGCTGTTCTCTGCTCTGCCACCCTGGCAAAGGGGCCGTCTCTGCTGTTCTCTGCTCTGCCACCCCGGCACAGGGCCCATCACTGCTGTTCTCTGCTCTGCCATCTTGGCACGGGCCATCTCTGCTGTTCTCTTCTCTGCCACCCCGGCACAGGGCCCATCGCTGCTGTTCTCTTCTCCGTCACCCTGGCACGGGCCGTCTCTGCTGTTCTCTGCTCTGCCACCCCGGCACAGGGCCCATCACTGCTGTTCTCTGCTCTGCCACTCTGGCACAGGGGCCATCTCTGCTGTTCTCTGCTCTGCCATCTTGGCACGGGCCATCTCTGCTGTTCTCTTCTCTGCCACCCCGGCACAGGGCCCATCGCTGCTGTTCTCTTCTCCGTCACCCTGACTCGGGCCTGTCTCTGCTGATCTCTTCTCTGTCACCCTGGCATGGGCCCGTCTCTGGGTGCCTGCCAGTCTCTGCTGGCCTCTTCTTTATCATCTCCCAATGCGTGGCCCCTGCTCTTGGAGTCTCTCTCTGTTTCTCTGTCCTTCGCCGCCCCCATGGCGACGGTGCTTGGCTGCCTGGGCTTCACTCTGAAAAAGGGCCCCTGGGCCCAGGCACTCCAGGACAACTGGCAGCCGTGGGGCCTGGCTCCCCAGCGCTGACCTGCTCTGCCTTGCCAAGAGTCTGCTGGGCTCTGGAGGCGCCGCCTCTGTGCCAAGAATCGCCTGCTCCCTGGGGGCTCCAGGAATATGCCAGCAGCGCTGTGGCAGGTTCAGGGAGAGCTGGACCTGGGGCACAGGATTACACGCGCCATGGGGAGCCCCCAGTGAGCCTGGCCCACAGCATGGAGCCTTTGGGGCGGCCAAGGGTCTGTAACAGGGCCTGGCCCCTTGTTAAAGCTGGGCCTCCCACTGGCTGGCTGGAGCCATCCCTGGCCCTGCCTGTCCATTCCTGCACTTCCTCTACCTGCCAGCAGCTGCTGCCCAGGCTGGTATGAGCTCAGGCAGCCAGGCCCTCCAGCATGCCCTGCCCAGGGGGCTCTGCCAGCAGCCAGCAGGGAGAGCTCCCGTCCAGGGCTGGGACTCTTCTCTACCCCATCGGCCTGTGTGCTCTGCCCTCAGCTGCACCAGCTGCCTACACCCTGGCTCTTACGGTTCCTTCCTGGTGCCACCGGCCTTCTCAGGCATACAAAGATGCTTGGCCACGTGGGCCCTTCCACCAGGTGCTCTGGCGCTTGGCCAGGCCCGGCTCCGGCTGGGTGGCGCTCTCCTCAGACAAACCTGCCCTGGCTTCCTACTGCCTCTGCTCCTTTCGTTCCTTGCCACAGGCCTGTTCTCTCCTGTCTCCGGGCTGAGGCAGATCCTTCTCTGCATCTTTCTGCCCCGTACTCTCTGTTGCCTTTGGAGCCCATTGGCCTGGCCTGGCCTTCGCGGGATGCGCTGGCCTCACTCAGCTGCCTCTCTGCAGCCACGCCGGCTCTCTGGCCCTGCCCTCTCCAGGGGCAGGTGCTCTAGGTGTTGGCCTCGCCCCACCCTGGCTGATCCTTTTCTTTTCCTCCCTTTGCAGAAGACGGCACCAAAACCTCCCGGATGACGACAGTGGAGTCGAGCTACACAAAGAGATCGGACAGTAAGGGCCCTTCGCCCCCCTCCTGGCCTCTCTCCTGCCACCTGGTGGCAATTCCCCCTTCCTCTGGGGGCACCTGCTTGCCCATTGGCACTGGGCGCTCAGCCCTGGGGCCGGGGGAGGGGCAGCCACTTGCCCATTGTCGCTGGGCCCTGGTGGAAGCAGGCTGCGGCGCCTCTGGGCAGCGCCAGGCACAGGGAAAAGGCAGCTACTGCTACCTCCCTCACCAGTGCCTGAGGTTCTTCTCCTTGCCTCTGCAGATGGCAGCACGTTTGTCCAGACCAAATCCTCCTACAGCTCCTCGTCCAAGAAGGTGGGCAGGTGAGTGACACCCTGCTGAATGGGCAGTGCCCTCTGGGGAGAGGTGGAGAAAGGCATGGCAGCTCCGTGTGTGCCGCCCAAGCTCCTTGGGCCACTTGTGCCACCCATGGACCCCAGCAGGGGGGACAGGCCTCTACTCACTGTATTTGGGTGTCCCCAAGGGTCAGCGACCTTGGTTACCCTCCACCCCCCACCCAAGGCAGCTGCTGTCGCCTAGCCTGCTACGTGTCCTTCCAGCAGCCCCCGCGGGGTGTCAGCCTTTGGGGTCTTGTGATGTCTCCACGTGGCTGAGTGCCGGGAGAACCCGGGGCCTGTCACTCGGGGGTCTCTGAGCACTGTGCAGACCCCACTGATTTAAGGCTCCCACAACCCTGAGTGGTGTCGTCCCTGCCACACGAAGGCAGATTCTCCCCTGGCTTGGGGGGCCCCATTGAGACCTTTGGGCCTGCAACTGAGTCTGGGGAGCTGCAGCTGCTCCTTGGGTCCCCCCTGCACCCCTTCCCCAGGGTGCTGTTGGGACCTGGCTGAACAGAGACTCCCTCCCATGCTGAGTCTCTCCCTCCCCCAGCATCTTTGACCGCGAGGACGAGAGCAGCTCGCGCCAGGGCAGTCTGGCCGCTCTGGAGCGGCGCCAGGCCGAGAAGAAGAAGGAGCTGCTGAAGGCTCAGATTCTGCCCAAGACATCGGCCACACAGGCGCGGAAGGCCATGATTGAGAAGCTGGAGAAGGAGAGCGGGAGGTGAGGGCGCTGGGTGCGGCCGTGTCAGGGTTGGGCTGGGTTGGGCCAGTGCTGTGGGCAGTTGACCAACATGCTCTGTGTGTGCTCCCTGCAGCCCCTCGAGCCCGGCCATGTCTCGGGTGGCCGTGCAGCGCTCCTCCAGCTTCGGCGTCCCCAACGCCAACAGCATCAAGCAGATGTTGCTGGACTGGTGCAGAGCGAAGACCCGGGGCTACGAGGTCAGTGCCCCCCTTCCCCTGCAGCTCCTGGCCAGGCTGGGCCCACTCCCTGCCCCCCATCCTCCGGGGCTAGGGTTGCCAGGTCTGGAAAACGCAGTCGAAAAGGGACCCTGAAGACTCCAGTCAGCACCACTGACCAGGCTGTTAAAAATCTGGTTGACGGTGGTGCCAGTGCAGTGGAGCTGCCTGGCTCCTGGAAGCGGCCGGCATGTCCTGCCTGCTCCTGGGCGAAGGGGCAGCCAGGGGGGCTCTGTGCGCTGCCCCTGCCTGCAGGTGCCGACTCTGCAGTTCCCATTGGCTGGGAACTGTGGCCAATGGGAGCTGCGTGGGCTCTGAGCCACCTGGCCCCTCTGCCTAGGAGCAGGAGGGATGTGCCAGCTGCTGCCCAGAGCCCACATCTGGAACCCCCTCCTGGACCCCCAGAGCCCCCTCCTGGACCCCAAACCCCCTCATCCCTGGCCCCACCCCAGAGCCCGCACCCCCTCCCGCGGCCCTCACCCCAACCACCTGCCTCAGCCCAGAGGCCCCCGCACCGTGAACCCCTCATCCCTGGCCCCACCCCAGAGCCCGCACCCCAGCCGGAGCCCACAGCCCTTCTCACACCCCAACCCCTTCCCTGGTGAAAATGAGTAGGTGAGCGAGAGTGGGTGAGAGTGAGTGACAAGAGGGAGGGTGGATGGAGTGAGTGGGGGCAGGGCCTTGGGGAAGGGGTGGGGCAAGGGTGTCAGTTTTCTACAATTAGAAAGTTGTCAACCCTAGCAGCAGATCCTACTCGCCCCCACCCTCCTTCTGCTACAGGTCCTGGCCAGGCTGGGCTCTCCTTTCCCCTCCCCTTCACCCCGGTTCTTGGCTGGGTCAGGCCCTAGTCCTCACCCTGCTCCCCCATCCCCTTTGGCTCTTGGCCAGGGCCTGCTCTCCTCCCGGCCTGTAGCCGGGTTGGGGCCTGCTCCCTCTTCTGACCCTGCCTCTGCCCCACAGCACGTGGACATCCAGAACTTCTCCTCCAGCTGGAGCGACGGCATGGCCTTCTGCGCCCTTGTCCACAACTTCTTCCCCGAGGCCTTCGACTACACACAGCTGACGCCCCAGAACCGCCGCCGCAACTTTGAGGTGGCCTTCTCCTCGGCAGAGTACGTACCCCTCCCCGCTGCGCAATGCGGGCCGGGGCTCGGGCCCTTCCCGCTCTGCTGTCTCAGGAGCATGGCACTGCCCTGCTAAGTGCCCCTAGGGCTGCCTCTCCTGCGAGCTGAGCTGGCTCCCTGCTGCCCTGCCACGTGCTTGGGGCTCTCCGGCCGGCTCTGCTGTTCCCAGCATGCCGTGCGTGGCTGCTCTGGCCTGACCCTGGGCAAAGCGACGTCCGTGCAGGTGCACAGGAAGCCAACGCAGCCCAGTGCTCAGTGCAGAGATGTTGGGCCAAACCCTCGGAGCCCTGAGCATCGCTGAGATGGCCCCGGAGCAGCCTTCGCGAGGGACTGAATGATTCCCCAGAGAGCTCCTTGCCCATAACCGGCAGCCGCTGCCCCGCCACGCCACTGAGCACCGACAGTGGCCGGCCTTCCCTGGCTAACCCTGGGCGCACGGAGCCCCTTCCCCTGCCACCGTCCCCCTCTTCTAACTGCTTGAACGCGGGAGGAAAACCTGCAGGCCGAGGCCCCTCAAGCTGCCTGGGGCTTGCCTGGCGACGAGTGGGGAGGGGATGGCAAGGCTGGCGGGGGCCGGGGTGCAGTGCAGCGCTGCAGCCCAGGCAGCGTGGGGCTGAGTCCCGCCCCGGGGGTTGGGCCGCTATTGCAGCTTCCTGAGCTCCCCCTTTTCGCTTCTGGTTTCCTGGGGCGCTGAGATAAGGGAGCGGGTCCAGCTGGAGGCTGTGTCAGCCCCTCTCCTTCCTTCTGTCTCTCCATCCATCCATCCATTCATCCACCTCTCCCTCCTTCCCTTCAGCGGCTGGCTGCACCCTTGCGGAGCCAGAGGCAGTGTTTCCACAGGCTGGGGGTGTGTGAGGATGTGATCTGAGTTCCCTTGGCCCGTGCAGGCTGCCCTGCCGGGGCTGATGTCTGGGAGCCAGGAGGCCCCAGAGGGCGCGTGGGTGTCAGCTCCCCAGGCCCGCGTGCTCTTCTGTCTAGTCCGCACAGGGTACGGCGAGCGGTCGTGTGCGGGGTGTGTGTGCCTGGGACTTCCGCCTTCCTGTTAATTATGCCTTTTGCCTTAACGGGGACCGGTGCGTGGACCATGAGAGCAATCGATCCCTCCGGCCTGGAAGCCAGGTGGCCCTTCCCCTTCCTCCCCCTCCGGCCCTCGGTGAGCTTCTTGCACCGATTCCAAGCGGAGCCAGGCGAGGAGGGAGCTGGGCCTTCCCCTCTGCCACCCCATCTATATACGCAGCTATATAGAGAGCCGCTCCGCTCTGGAATCCGCTCCTCAACCGCTGGTTGGCGCCAGAGCACTTCACTCCCTTCCTCTCCTCCTCCTCCTCCTCTGTCTCCCTCTGTTCTTCCTCCTCACGCTGGACCTCACACTCCCGCACCTCTGTCTCCCCCGGCTGTGCTCGTGTAGCCCCGATTCCTGTTAGTCTCACAGTGCCAGTAGTGCAGCGGTACCCGGGAATGCGCACCCTCCCCCGAGCATGTGTGAACTGGAGCGTTGTTATGGCCCAGGGGAATGTGAATTGGATTGATACGTTTCTCTTGTTCTCTCTCTTCCCCCTCCCCCCACCCTCTCCCCGACTGGGCTGTGATCACTCGCTCCCCCTTTCCCCCCGCCCCCAGGAAGCACGCAGACTGTCCGCAGTTGCTGGACGTGGAGGACATGGTCCGGATGCGCGAGCCGGATTGGAAGTGTGTGTACACATACATTCAGGAGTTCTATCGCTGCCTGGTCCAGAAGGGGCTGGTCAAAACCAAAAAATCGTAGCCTTTTTACACCCCCGGGAGCGATGGTGAGAATCTTCCTCTCAATCTACCGCCCAGCCCCGGCTCGGAGGGGGCAGCGAGGGGCCTGGCTGCGCTGTGCTGAGTTGGGGGCTAGCGGGCAGGGCAGGGGTGAGCCTGGTAATGCCCAGGTGCAGCTGTGCAGTAGGTCAGGGGAGGGGGGGGTGAGTCCTGCCATCCATGGGGGGGGGGTCTGGGGGGCACACTCCTCTTCCCAGAGAGCAGGCCAGAAGTCAGGGCGCTAAGGGGCAGAGCACTGTTAGCCAGACTGACTCTGCCCTGAAACACTGCCCGAGTGTCAGCGTCTAGAATGGGGGCTGGGGAGGGGACCAGATCATCGCCCCCCAGCACCACACTCCGGCTGAGCCACAGCCTTGGCCCCCACCAGGCAGAGGGGCGCCTTGACGAGATTTCCCTCCCCAGCTCTCTGAGCCCGGGATGTGGGGCACCGGGGGCTGTTCTGAACTGCTGCTTTAATTACACCTCTCCCTGGGCCGCAGCAGCCAGGTGCTGGATCGAGGGCTGGCAGCGCGACTTCTGCAGCCCTCCCCGCCCCACTGCTCGTGCTGGCAGGGCCAGGGGGCTAGTGAACTCCTGGGCCTGGTGCTTCCTCAGTCTGTGTCCCGCCAGAGCAGCCTTCTCGCCCCGGGCGCCCGCTCCCAGCCTTGTGCCGCAGGCCGGCGAGGCTGAGCCGGGGTTCAGGCGAGGTGAGCCAGCCCTCCCACTGCAAGGTGCCTCCTCGTCATATATGGGCAGGCGATGGGAGCAGGGAGCCTGGAAAGTGTGACTCAGGCACGTCCATCACGCTGCTCCTTGTTAGTGTTTGAGCCTGTCTGGGGGCATCTCTGCTCCCGCTGGAGCCGCCCGCGCGCTGCAGGCTCAACTATGCCTTTATAAGGGCAGGGATTCTCCTGAGGCTGCCTGGAGCTTTTCCATCACGAACCCAGCCGGACCGGTGCCGCGGGGGGGAGGGAGCCAGCTGCCAGGGGCTGCATTTCCAGAGGTGCTGGAACCAAGGGGCGCAGCAGCTGCTGGCCGGGGGCACCTGGGCTCCAAGCCCCCCAGAGCCAGTAGGGCCCCCGAGGCTGGAGATGTCACGGCAGTGATTGCCCACTCTGCTGCAGTGCAGGACTCAGTACAGCGAAAGAACCATTTGGGGCCTAGGCCCGGAGCAGGAGGGGTCGGCATCGGCCCAGCTGTTCGGGAGGGGAGCTGCAGGGCAGAGGGCCTCTGGGGTAGTTAAGTGGGCAGGGCTGGGGGGGCAGAAGCCCTTACCCCCCCCCACCCCCGGAGCTCTGTGCTGAATGTCCTGAGCGGTGCTGGTACTACCCAGCAGACCCGGTGCCAGTCTTGCTGGTGGAAGCAAGCAGGCATTGTGCGGGGAGGGGTGCAGGGCAATGCCTGCCCCATCTTGGTGCTTTCGGCCAAATGCCTGGACGCCGCTGGGCCAGCGAGCCCCTTTCACTCCCAGCGCCAGTGGTCCTGGCAGGAGCGCCGAGCTGGGTGTGACGGGGCTGGGTACTGCGTGTGCACCGAGCGTGTACAGGGGCTAGGCCAGGTGGGCGGGGCTGAGCCCTCCCTGGGTGCAGATCAGCAGGTGTTGGCGAGAGCGGGAGGCGGGGGGGAAGCTCTGCGTGCAGGGCTGGGGGGTTCACCTGTGGGTACCCAGCTGGCTGCGGTGGCCCTGGCTGAGGGGGAGCCGGGCTGCTGCAGCTGGGCGCAGTAGTGAGCAGCAGCTCCCAGCTGTTCTGCCGCAGGCCAGCATCCGTTCACTTCATGTGCCAGCACTGCAGGCTCCGAGTCCATCTCAACTTCCCCCAACTGCCTTACCGCCCTGCCGTGCCCAGGCGGCCTGGGCTGGGAGAATAACACCCTGCAAGGGGTGCACACGTGGCGTCAGCAGCAAACGGCTGGTGGCTGGAGCTCTGCCACGGCTCACTGAGAGACCTTGGGCAAGTGGTGCCTCGGTTTCCCCACCTGCAGAGGTGGGAGGATGCTGAAGGGGCTAATCAGTGGCGGGGCAGCACGTGGAGCGCCCTGGCTGGAAGGCTGCTGAGTGATCTCAGCCCTGCACCATGCAGGCCGAGGAGGGGCTGGGAGGGGACTGAGACTCCCTCTAAAGCACCGTGGGGCTGAGCTTGGGGGAGGGCGCTGGGGCAGGGGAGAGGTACTCTACTGCCTCTGGGAGGGGAGTCAGGCATGGGGTCTCTGAGGCCCTGGGGGCAGGCCCCTCCCCCTGCCAGCCTCGGTGGGGGGCATTTCCTGCTCTGGGCTCTGTCCCGGGCCTGAGCAGCGCAGGGAAGGCCTGGCTCCTAGGAAATCAGCCACGTGCTGGTAGGAAGCCTGCGCCAGGCACCATGGCTGTGATCAGCTGGGCTTGGCCTCAGCCCCGGCCAGGGAGCTGGCTGGGCCAAGCACCATGGTGGTGGCATGGGCCAGGCTCTCCCAGCCTCCACCATCGCTGCTCAGTGCCCGGACAAATGGAGGGGTGGGGAGGGGTCTTCTGGGTGATGGGGCTGTTTCCCAGTGAGTTGGGGGTCCTGGGTGCTGGCTACACAGCAGCCTGCTGCTGTACCCGCAGCTGCCACCGCCAGGGGCTGTTCCTTCCTGCTGCCAGGCGTCTCCCCAGCCTGCTGCGCCCGGTGCCCAGGCCTGTTCAGCAGAAGGGGCTGATGGCTGGGGGCAGAGGGATCCTTCATCCCCCTCCAGCACTTCCACACAGGGATTGCTCAGCGCTTTACAGGCACGAGCCGCCTGGGCCCTCGGTCTCACCCCAGCCCCCGCTGGGCCGGCCAGCTGGTCTGGGGGTCTGTGCCAGCACTGGGGAGGGGGACGCTGGCTCCAGGCTTGTGCTCACCCCACCAGCCCTTGCTCCCTCTGCAGTTGGGATGTCCCTGAATGCGTGGCTCTCCCCTGAGCGCGAGCTGGGCAAGGCCTGGCACTGGGTTACCAGCTCCACTCCTTCAGGCTCGTCTCTCCCCTGAGCGCGAGCTGGGCAAGGCCTGGCACCAGGTTACCAGCTCCACTCCTTCAGGCTCGTCCCTCTCCCCCTCCTGTGCGCCAGGCTGCTGCTCTCTGCTGGGGGGCCTGGCATCGCTGCAGAGCTCCAGTGCATCCCCTGCTACTGCTCCATGATTTAGCCAGCTGCCCCTTTAAAATCCACTCCCCCCATTCCAGTCCCAGGTAGCAGAGCCTGGCCAGCCAGCATGGGGCTCAGGGGAGCCTCCCCCTCCCCTTTCCTGCACTGTTTGCAACAGCTGCGGTGGCCCTGGGGCTCGTGCCAATGGCTCCCAGCAGAATCTGCCTCTGGGAGCCTGCGCTGGAGCTCTGGGCCAACAGGGTCGTGCTGGACAGGGAGTCTGGGCCATGCCCGGCCTGGGCTGCCCCCCACCCACTGCTACAATAACATCTGTCTCTGCTGCAGCTTCCCCTGCACCCGCTCCTGGGGAGGTGGGGGGCGCTATGTGCCCCTGGGGCAGGCGAGGGGCTGGTACAACACTAGCAATCCTGCTCCAGAGGTTAACCCATTCTTGTGCTGTGGCCCAGACCCCCAGCACTGCACCCAGGGCTTCCATGATGCTGCTGAAGGTGGGTCTGGCAGGCACCCCATGGGCTCAGCCTTGAGTCTTTCACCGCCTCCCCTGCAGAGCAGCCCTCCGGGGGAAGGAGATGAGGTGCCCCCTACGAGGGGCGCAGCTTGGCTGGGTTCCAGGCCTGGCACCCTGGCCAGTGCCTGGTCGGCTCGTCTGCTCTTGGCAGCGTTTGGCTGAGTGTAGCCTGGGGGATCGTGTTTGGGTCGTAGCTGAGCTCCCGCTCCCTTTGCAGCCCCAGTTCTCTTTGCTCCAGGCGCGGTTTCTGCCCTGGCTGCTCGCAGGGAGTTAATACACCATAACTGTGCCCCTCTCTGCTTTGGCCACGGTGCAGGAACTACAACTCCCAGCATGCATTGCCTCCCCTGGTGCTGAGCTGCAGGCTGGGACCTGTGGTCTCCCTGGGCCTCACCTTGATTGGCTGCCTGTGGGCCCTGGGCAGCTCTGGGGTAGCATTTCTCACCCTTGCCCCGTTGGCATGGGGTGTGCTGGCAGGGCCGTCCCTCCTGCTCTGGGAAGGACGGCACAGGAGCTGTTGGTGGGTGGAGCCCAGGCAGGCCTGTGCCAGGAGCTGCTGTGTGCCAGGCTGGGTTGGCGCTGTCATCCCTGGGGGAAGCTGCAAAACCAGGCTCCTGCTTCCTTCCACTCTGCACCTGCCCTGGGTCTGGCTCGGGGGGCAGGGCTGGGTATTTCCCGGGGGGGGGTGAGCCAGAGCAGGTCGCAGCTGAGCTGTTTAGTGGGGCGTGCAGCGTGGCACAAGGGCCAAGAACTGAATGGGCTCTGGGCGCTGACCAGCCCTGGAAGGACCTGGGTGGGCTGCGGGGGAGGTGTGGCAATGTGGGATGTGCCTCTGCCCATGCAGTGCCGAGACTGCCCGTCTGCACCCACTCACTCCCCTAGCTTGTATCCCAGCCAGGCTTAAAATCCCCTGCTGTTAGGCCAGGGGCGAGCCTCAGCCCAGGGCTGATGGAGTCACCGCCTCTGCCTGGGGAGCTGTAAGGAAATGGGTTTCTCGGGGCAGGGAGGGGAGTCTGCCAAGGCAGGAGCGTGCCCATTCGCCCCAGGCTCAGGCACTGCGGCCTGCCTGGCGCACAGCCCCACGGGCAGCCAGTTCGCAATCAGGAGTGTTAGGGAGCAGAGCGGCAGCCCCATCAGCCACTGGGGGCCTGCCTGGGTCGCTCCAACACTGCCAGTTGCCGGCCAGAGCTGGGGAAGGGGAGGGGCGGGCAAGCAGTGCCAGCTGCCGTTGGAGGCCTTGGGCTACCCTGGGCCTGACCCTGCGATCTGTCCAAGCCATCGGCCGTGAGGCTGGGAGTTGAGGGCATTAGCAGGATCAGGCCCTTTGCCCGGGGCACCTGCCGTGATGCCAGTGGGATGATTGTGCACATTGGGGGGGGGGGGGGCGCCGGGTGGGGTGGGGGGTGTGGGGAAAGGGGCCCGCCCACCCCGGGGCGAAGGGGCCCTGGTGGCAGGGTTCTCAGCGTGCCATTGGCGGCAGGGGGGGAGGGGACGGGGGATTGAGGGAGCACAGGGAGGAGCTGTGGAGGAGGAGGCTCTTGTGGGGAGAGGGGGTGAGTTCTGCGGTGTGTGGGGTCAGGGGTTCATGCAACGTCTGCCCTTCTTCTGGGTGCCTGCTGCCCCATGGCTGGCACTGGAGCTGAAGCTGCAGGCTGCCCCGTTCCTGTCAGAGGGGCCAGGCAAGGGAGGAGGCTGCCATGGGACTCAAGGACTTAGAACAGTGACAGGGGAGGGGGGACACTTCAGGTCACCAGCCGGGCAGTGTGGGGGGCAGTCTCCTTTCTCTGGGCACATCCCAGGAACAGGTTAACACACAGGCTGAGGGCATGGCCCCTCTGGGCACCACAGGCTGGAGGCGAGCGGCGAGGCCAGGGGGATGTGGAATGGCCTGGGGCTCCGTGCGGGCAGCTGCATTCAAGTCAGGACCAAGGTTTAAATGCAATGGGCACTAGCCCTAGCTCCACACCTGAGTGGGAGGCCCCGGGAGCCAGGCAACTGAGGCAAGCGAGCCTGGGGTCACCTCAAGCTCAGGGGGAGAGGGGCAGGGATGTGGGAGAGGGGGCAAGGAGGGCTGTGAGGAGAGAGAGCGGGATATGTGGCAGGTGCCAGCTGTGGGGGTGATGGGGCCAAGTGCCTGGCTGGCTGGTGAGAGTCCAGGGGCCGGACAGTGGGTTGTGTGGGCAGGCCCAAGGAGAAGCTGCGCTGGTGGGCACCCCACCTGCCTGGGCGTGCATTTGTCCGAGATGTTTAACTGAAGGGAGAGGCTGATGCACCAGGGTTACCCATGCCAGGTGGGCCTAGCGGGCTGCTGGTTGTGGAGGGAGCCCTGGGTGGTGGGCTAGTGCCTCTGGGCAGGAGGCCATGCAGGATGTGAGCAAGGCCTGGTGCTTGGGGGCTGGGACTGGGGGGGGGCTGGGGGGGGGTTCGGCGGGGGGGGGTGTGTGCGGTGGAGGCTCTTGGCAGGGCAGGGGCTGACCTGCAGGAGGCAGTTGTGCCCGTGGCTCATTGCCCTCTACCCGCAGGATGCTGGTTGACTGCATGCCCCTGGTGGAGGTGGAAGACATGATGATCATGGGGAAGAGGCCAGACTCCAAGTGCGTCTTCACCTACGTGCAGTCCCTCTACAACCACCTGCGGCGCCATGAGTTACGCTTGCGGCAGAAAGAGTTCTAGAGCCCCCTCCCCGTCCTGCCCCTGCTGCCCTGGGCACGGCTGCAGCGTGAATAGACTCCTGCTGCCCTCCTGCAGGGACCCAGGTGTGCAGAGGGGGGCTGCCTGCCCCCAGCAGACCTGCCCAGCCACCAGGCTGCCCTGAGGGGCCTGGGTGAGGCCAAGAGACTGGTCCTGCACTGTCTGTGCTCTGGCCCCTCTGTCCATGCTACGAGCTCCCTCCAGCTGCTCCTCTGTCCCATGGCAAACTGAGTCCCCATGGTCCCGGCCTGGTCCCCCTGCCAGCTTGGCTATCACCCCCCTGCCCTGTGCTTTATATAGTATTGTTTTAAGTTATTCATGTTAAAGGAATTGTTTTTATGCTGTGCAATACCCCCCCTCCCCCCGCCCCGGGGCTGGGAGAGCCCTGTGTACGTCTCAGGCTGGCTGTGGGGCCAAGGCCCTGCCCTCTCTGGCTGTGGCCCTGGGCGCCGCCTGGTGCTGTAGACATCTGGCCCAGGGCCTTCTCGCTGGAGTTAGGTGGGCAGGTGAGGGAGCGGCCTGGGTCGCTGGATGCAGCATACGTAGGGGGTGGGGTTCTCTGCCCTCGGGGGGAGGTGCCCTCCAGAAGGATGCTGCTCACGCTCCTGCTTGCAGCCCTCTCCCTTGGCAACTTCCATGCTCAGCACTGTGCCCACCCCGGGGGGCAGTTCCCACATTGGCACGCTGCTGCCTGCTGCTCACCCCCACCCCCATGAGGCACCGCCATTGCTGGGACCCACAGCCCCTTTGCCCTGGGGAGCTGGACTGGAACCTGGTGAGGGGGTGGGCTCCTGGGGCATAGGCCCTTCCCAGTGGGGCAGCCCCCCGGGGCTTGGCACCTCCCACTTGATTCCCAGC
Organism: Trachemys scripta elegans; assembly: GCF_013100865.1. Taxonomy (NCBI): domain Eukaryota; kingdom Metazoa; phylum Chordata; order Testudines; family Emydidae; genus Trachemys; species Trachemys scripta. Next base: position 28,608,028 of record NC_048312.1, on the reverse strand, counting down.
CCTCCAACCTGACTCTGGGCCCTTTGCACTCAAGTGCCACTAGCCGATTGTGTAACCATTTCTACACCTGCATAGACACTTGTATCACCACCAGCCCGACAATAAAGTTGTGTTATACAGGGCCTGCCCTCTGCTCCTTGTGTGACAAACTGGGACTGTTCTTCATGTTTCCTCTGAATACTGTGTGGGTGCCTCAGTTTCCCCATGCATTTCTTAAGTCTCTAGGGGGTGAGATTGTTGCAGAGCAAAGGGCCAGTGTACATAAATGGCCAATACTCTGTCTCCTGGCAACTAATGGCTGGGGCCCTTCACCCCTGCAAGGAGATAGCTAAAGGTGTTGGAGACCAAAGGAATCAGGTGACCTCCTAGCCCAGGGAAAGGAACAAAGCAGAAGAGGAGGGGCTGGAAGGGGAGTCAGTTTCGAGCTGGGTGGGAAATTGGGGATCAGGCTTCCCAACAGGGCTGTGGTGTCCCTGGGACCCCTAAGATGGACCTAACTGAGGGGGTCCTGTTGTCTGTACCTGCAAGACCTGTGCTGGGCTGTGTTCCTGTCGTCTAAATAAACCTTCTGCTTTACTGGCGGGCTGAGAGTCCGGGTGGGTTGCAGGACGCTGGGGGTGCAGGGCCTTGTCACCCCTGGGTGGGCAGAGGGCTGCCTGCTGGCTATGGTAATGCAGTGGGGCCCTTTTCCCACTGCCCTGGTGCTGCAGGCTGCCCTGGTTAGCGCTGCTACCCTCCCATTGCCGGGGGAGGCATGGGGCATGCATACCATGTGCCTCTCTCTCCTTTAGGGGAAGGGCCCTGCGTTCTCTCACCTGCAGCTCTGCCCCCTTCTGGCCTGGCCAGCTCCCTTCCCTGCCAGCAGGCGCTGTGGCCAGCTCCAGTCCCTCGGCCCTGCTCCCCTCTCCACCACCAGCTCACCTGTGATGGTTGCAGCCCCACAGCCGGTGGGCTCTAGGCCCTATCCCCTATTTTCCACCCCCAACCCCGTGGCTATGGCTGCAAAGTGGATCCCCGTGGGCTGAGAGCCTCCCGGAACAACCAGCAGGGCTGGAGCCTAGGGGAGGAGGCAGATGGGCCTGTCCGCTGCCCTCTTGGTGTCCCTGGGCCAGGTTCCTGCAGGGGCCAGGTGTGAGGGATGGGGGGCTCCTGAAGCCAGGCTGCAGCTGAAGTGGCTGCACTGTTTCTGAGTGTCACTGCCAGGTGTATTCCTGGCTGAGCCGCACCCACATCCCCTCTGCTCTGGCTCCCAGGATCAGGCACTCGTCCTCCCCCTCCCCGCTGGCTCCCATCCATGGCTGAGATCCCCAGCACGGGCTGGGCTGGGCTAAGCCCAGACCTGTGTTTAGAAGGCAGGTGCTGCTCCAGCTCCCACCAAGGGAGCAGCTGGGAGGGAGGGAGGGAGCGGAGCCCCGGCCCGGCTCCACCAACCCATGTCCTGGACACAGGGCAGACCCCGACGCGGCCCCTGGCTCTGCTGCAGGGCCCAGCTCCTGCTCTGTCCATCAGCCAGGGCCAGGCCCAGCAAGGGGGTTTCCCTCCCCTGCAGCTGGGGAACCAGCAGGGGGCAGCCCCTAACAGCCCCAGCTCTGGTCTGAGCCCCCCCTTGGAGCCACCAGCTGCAGCCTGTCTCCAGTGCTGGTTCCCCGTGCCCCCCACCCAGAGCCCCTGTTGTGCTGATGGGGGGGCGTTTGCTGTAATGAGCCGGGGGGGCTCTGTAGCCCCCCTCCCCCGCCCGCTGCCTGGGCCAGAGCATGGCTCCGACTTGAGCCCAGCCTGCGAGGACCACCAGTCGCTCCCACCCCACACTGGCTCCAGCTGTGCAGGGCCAGCCAGTTGCATGGGACAGGCCCTCCTAACGCACGCGTGGGGTAGGGCTCTGACAGACACCCCCCCACAAGAAGACGACACACTGCACCAGGTGGGGTGAAGGGGCCTTTATTCCAGCTCTGGACACAAGCCCGTGGACCACAGCGCAGATGGCAGGGGGCAGCGACCCGGTGCCCTCTGGGACTCAGCTCATCCACCCTCAGCACCCAGAGCTTTCAGCTGAGGGCTTCATTCTGTCCCTGCAGGCAGGGGGCCCTGACACAGCACAGAAGCACTAGCAGGCTGGTCCGGGTGCCACGGGACTGCCTGTTAACAGCCAGGGGAGGGCAGCTGACCCAGGGCTGGTATAGACCATGTTGTGCCCTGAACAACGCCCCCTGGGGGCAGAAGCTGTGTCACCCCTACCAGTGGGGTGGATGCACAGCTCCAGTCCGCACACCCCTCCCCATGCCCACGTTTGGCTGCTCTCTATAGATCTGGGTGTTCCTGGTTGCCAGGCTTCCTGGGGGGCTCGCTCTTGGCTGCGGGAGCTGCGGGGGAGGGTGCTCCAGGGCTCTGCTCCTTCGCTTGCAGGGTGGGCAGAGGCCTGGCTGGGGCAAGCTGGAACTCCTCAGGCACTGGGGCATCAGGTGCCTCCTTGCGGTAAAATCCCAGCTCCTGCACCAGCTGGTTAATCTCCTCCCGGCTCATGTCACTCAGGGGAATTCTCTGCAAAAACAAACAAACCAGGGATTGCTGTGCCGGACATCCAGCAGCCCCGGCCCAGCACTGACTGGCCCACTGCTAGTCACAGCTGGGCCAGCAACTCAACTCCCTCCCACAGCTAGGGCCAGGGCTCCTGTCAGTCCAGCACCATGAGCGCCAGCCCCACTGGCTTTCACAGGATGACTGCAGAACGCATCCCCACAGCCAGAGCTCCCACCCTGCTCCCCACAGTGCCCCCTGCTGGCAGAGGCTGGGACAAGAGTACCCAGGAGCACCCTCTCCCCCCACCCAGCCAGCTCTTACCTCCAGCTCCTCGTATCTGAAGCTGAGCAGCACAAGCTCAGGGTCGGCTCCAGGGAGATGCTTCATCACCAGGTTGTGGCTGGAAGGTGCCCTTAAGGATCCTGGCAGTGATGGGGCAGGGCCCTGGCCTGGCATCAGCATCCACTGACCACTGGGGGACTCAGGGCCCCAGGCCTGGAAGTTGCAGGGTCCTCTGTGTCCCCTGGGCTGGGAGAGCAGGGCACGGGCCCCTGGCTGGCGTGAGATTCACTGAGCAGCCCAGCAACCCCCAGGCTAGCTCCTGGGATGACACCGGCCCTAGCACAGTGTCTAGGGAAGCAGGGGGCTGGTGGGAGGCAGTGTGGGGTTTAGCCTCCAGCAGGTGGCTCAGCATCTCTGCTTCCCCTCCCCCCAGGCACAGGGACTTGATGCTACTTCTGAGGGTAAAGGGAGCCCCCATCCCCCGCAACCCTGGAGCCACCACCACATCCCACAGCGCGGGGCGGGTTAGTGGCAAATGGTCGTCGGGCTCCAGAGTGAGCACTCAACTGGGGTGAATGGGAGCTCTTGGCCCAGGCTGTCTGCAGACTCAGGCAGGCGCCACAGACCCACAGACACGCACGGGGGTTCACAGCCTTGCAGGCTGGAAATGTGAGCTTGGATCTTGGAGCCAAATCCCAGGGTTGCCAACCCCCTCCCCATCCACGGCCCGGCCCAGCAAAGGATACTACAGAGGGATGTCCTCGGTGACAAAGGCCTTCACCTGGAAGGGAGCAGAGATGAGCGCCGCCCCCGAGACGCCCCAAAACGGCCAGGAGGGCTCCCCCACACCACAGAACCGCCAGGGAAAGCAGGAGGCTGCATGAGAACTGTGCACCTGCCCATCCTGCCAGAGGGGTTTGGCAAAGCACTGAGATAGCCTGGCCCCAGCACAAGCAGCACCTGGGGGAGGAAGGACCCCAGGAGGAGGCCAAGGGGGTGCCCCAGTCCCCTATAGGGCAGCCCAGTGGAGGGGGTGGGGCTCCCAGGGAACGGCAGCACTCACCTCCTTCAGGCGGCTCAGCCATCATCCTCCGCAGGTCTGCGGGAAAGGGAGCGCATGGGGGGTGAGAGCTGCCCCCGGCCCCCCCCCCCCCCCCCCCAAACCCATTGCAGTCTCCCCCCTACCCCCCCCCTGCAATTCCACCAGCCCCCCCCCCCCCATTGCCCTGCAGCCCCACCTGTAACCTACTTCCACAGCCCCACATGCCCCCTGCAATCCCACTTAATCTGGCTTTGCACCCCCACCCCTCTGTAGGGCACCTCTCCAAATCCCAGGGCCCCATCCTGCCCTCTGCTCCATCCCACTGACCCCACCCAGACCCAGCTGGTCCTTCTATGGCCCCCGTCAGCAGGGTGTCTGAGCTCCTCCCAGTCTGTAATGGGTTGGGGCTGTGCAGGGCTTGCACCCCCCAGGCCAGTGAGTTGCCAGGGTCCCACAAGGAGCCTGTGGCAGAGCAGGGGCCCCCCAAGTTCTCGGGGCCACCCTTCCTCTCCTCCCCTGGGCAGGGTGGGCTGCTCCTACCTGGACCCGGCCCCTCCCCACCTGCCCCTGCCCCACACTGGGCTCCTCCATGTCTCCAGGGCCAGGTCACCAGGAGAAGCAGAATGCCTGGTTGCCATGGTAACGAAGCAAGCATCAGGTTGTCCTAGTAACAGGTCATGATAATGGTTTCCAGGGGAACTCATTGGGAGGCTCCACCCCCTTCCCCAATCAGAGTTTGGGGGTTCATCCCCACTAGGGCTGTGCCTCTCCCCACCTTCCACTGGTATGTGGTCACCAACCAGCTGCCCCATAGCACTGCCCCCTGCCCCCAAGTCATCTGCCCCCCATCCCAGCACGCTGGCCCTTCCCCAGCTTCCCGGGGACCCCTCCCTGGGATGGGGGGGGTGGATGCCAGTGGCCACTTGCCCCTGGTTAATCGCCGGGTGGAGGTGGGACCCAGGTGGTAGCTCCTCTCCCATGTAGTCTGGGGCACTCAGATCTCAGTTCTGGTTCCAGCCCAGCTCTCCCCAGAAGGATTTGGGGTACCTCGCCCAGGGGTTCGGCAGACCCCCGCGGCACGGGGTCCAGCTGGGCTCTGGAGCCGCAAGGTGGCAGGGGTACCCCAAGGCGCGGCAGAGGAGAAGGCTCTCACTCCCGGGACGGGTGATGCGCCTCTCCCCAGGTAGCAGCCAGCGACCGGCTGCGGGCGGTCCTGCTCCAGCCCCCCGGGATCGGCCTCCCCCCCACCCGGCTACTCGGGTTCCAAGCGCTGGCCCAGCAGCCCGCTCACGGGGCCCCCCTCGCTCGGGGGCGGGGAGAGCTTGGGGAAGAGGGATGCGCTGAGACACCGGCCGGGGAGGCAGGACACCCCCCCCCCATCTTGCCTGGACACCCCACGTTCCACTTCCTGCATGACCCACTCCTTATCCCCAGGGCTCGGCCTGGCCCCCAGTCCCCGATCCGCCCCCCGCCGCCCGCCCCCTCGCTCCCCAGCGCTCGCCCCGGCCCAATCCCCCCGTGCCCGCCCCCTCGCTCCCCAGCGCTCGGCCTGGCCCGATCCCCCCGTGCCCGCCCCCTCGCTCCCCAGCGCTCGCCCCGGCCCGATCCCCCCACACCCCGGCCCGTCTCGCTCTCCAGCCCAAAGCAGCGGGTGTTTCCCCGCGCCCCCCGCCGTTACCTCCACCTTGCCCCGGGCCAGCCCCTGCAGCTTCCCCCAGTCCGGCTCGTAGGCGCGCAGCGGCGCCAGCAGCCCGGCCAGCAGCAGGAGCAGGCGGCGCATGGGGCCGGGCCGGGCGCGCAGGGGGCTCGGAGCGGAGCCTGCTGTTGGGGCCGCTGCCACGTCAGAGGGAGGGGAGGGCGGCGGTGCAAGCCGGGAGCTGCGCCCCCGCCTGTCCGGCCGCGAGGGGGGGTTCCGGCCCCTCCCTATGGCACGGCGCCTCGCGGAGCGCTCCGGTCCCGGGGCATGGGGGGCAGAGCGGGCCCCAGCCACTGACAGTCCCCGGCTGGAGCTGGAGGGACGCAGGTTCGCTCCCCACCAGCCACACGGGCAAAGCGGCCCCAGGTTAACTCAGGACTTGGCTCCAAAGGGAAACCTAGGGGCGTCCCTCACCACACCGGGGTCATGGTAATTCCGGCGTGAGAGCGTGCACATGGGCCCTGCACCAGGACAGCTGCAGCTGGGTAATTGTCCTGGTAAATGGAGAGAACCGCTGGTGTTTAATTAAGTTGGGGCAAAGGGCCACGTGGAGGCTCTGATTTCAGTGTAAACCAGGCTTGTTTCATTTAGGTTTGTGTTTAAGCTAAACCAAAATGAGCTGCTCTTAAATCAAAATAAGTGTGTCCCCGCAGGAGTTAACTAAACCAGTTTAATTAAACCAGCACCAGTTGTGTGTAGACAAGGCCCCTAGGGGATACCTGCTGTCACGGAGTCCCGGGGCAATGCTCTGGAACTGCTCCCCACAAAGCCAGTCAGGACTTTGGGGAGCCTCCTCTCCCTCGGAGCAGACTGTTTTTAGGGCAAGACGCTCACATGGCTTCACCTCCTGGGTCTCTCCTGGGAGCATTCACCATATGCCCCTCCGTGCGCTTCCCACAGCGAGTCCGCCCAGGCAGGGTCCTGGGGAAGCCAGAGGGTTCTGCACCCCCCACTTCGCAGTCAGATGTGACTCTTAGCCAGCCAGTAAAACAGAGGTTTATTAGATGACAGGAACATGGTCTAAAACAGAGCTTGTAGGTCCAGAGAATGGGACCCCTCAGCCAGGTCCATTCTGGGGCCCAGTGAGACAGACAACCCTGTTTGCACTTACTCCCGGTCCCCAGCCAGCTTCAAACTGAAACCCCCTCCAGCCCCTTCTTTCTGGCCTTTGTCTTTTTCCCGGGCCAGGAGATCACCTGAACTCTTTGTTCACCTTTAGCTATCCCCTTGCAGGGGGAAGGGCCCCGGCCATTTGTTGTTAGGAGACAGAGTGCTGGCCATTTATGCATACTGGCCTTTATCCCAACACCTAGAGACTTAAGAAATGAATAGGGGAAACTGAGGCACCCACACAGTATTCAGCGGAAACATTAAGAACAGTCCCACTTCGTCACAATTATAAACAAGAAATAAATTTGTTAATTATAAAAAGTGAATTTTAAGTGGTAAAGAGATAGCAAACAGAACAAAGCAGATTACCAAGCAAATAAAACAAAACATGCAAACTAAGCTTGCGTCACTAAGGAAATTGGTTACAAATAGTAATTCCTCACCCTAGATATTGTCTTAGGAAGATTCCTTCACAGGCCAGATATCTATCCAGCCTGGGTCAAGCAGTTCTTCCCCACCCCGCTCAGGGCCAGTCCTTTTGTTTCCAGGTGTTTTCAAGTACCCCTCTACCTCGATATAACGCTGTCCTTGGGAGCCAAAAAATCTTACCGCATTATAGGTGAAACTGCGTTATATCGAACTTGCTTTAATCCACCGCAGTGCGCAGCCCCGCCCCCCGGAGCACGGCTTTACCGTGTTATGTCTGAATTTGTGTTATATCGGGGTAGAGGTGTATCTCTTTGGGCAGGGAGGTGAAGGAGAAATGAACTGAAGACCTTGATTGTTTTCCTCCCCCACCTTATATAGGATTTCCAGAGGCGGGAATCCTTTGTTTAATTCCCCCACCTCCCAGTGGAAAAGTTCAGCAGTCGAACTTTTCGTGAGTGATGTACCCGAGAATTCGGATTCTAATATCTAGACTGAATTGTTAAATCTAGTCACCTACACTGGGTTATTGCTGATTCTGTGCTCTATGTATCACATGACTTTTACAAACTAACTTTATAGTTGTGGCTAATCTAAGCACTATACCCAGATGTACAGACACTCTTTTCCCAACCTATGTGTTACACATTTTTTTTAACATTAGCTTTAATACAATTTTTATATCAGGTGAACCAGGTCACCTGACTCTGTAGTATCACAGCATCAGTGGCGTAGCCAGCTTCTAAGAGGAGGGGGAGCAAACATAAAAAAGGCGCCCCCCCTTGGCTCCTCCTCCGGCCGCCCCGCCCCTCCCCACCATAGCTTCTCCGGCCACCATGCTGCGCCCCACCCCCCCGCTCCTCCGGCCGCGCCCGCTGTCCTCCCGCAGCTGCCGGCCGCCAGCCTGCTCCCCCACCCGCTCCTCCAGCCGCGTGCCTGCCACCCCCCCATGGCTGCCGGCTGCGCTGCGGGCGGCCAGCCTGTGCCCCCACCCGCTCCTCCAGCCGCGTGCCTGCCACCCCCCCATGGCTGCCGGCTGCGCTGCGGGCGGCCAGCCTGCGCCCCCCCTCGCTCCTCCGGCCGCCTTTGGAAAGCCGCCGCTTTTGGCAAATTTACTGAGGGGAAGCGGCTGCTTCCCCTGCACCCCGCTAGCTACGCTACTGCCCAGCATCCATGAGTCATGGCAGGATGGAGTGTCCACAGGAAGGCCGAGCTTTTCACAGTCCGTTGTCCTCGCTGATGAGCCACCCGCCCGGCCTGGCTTTTCCATTGTTGTACCTGAAGTGTTAGCAGTGGGCGTCACCCAAAGTAGCATGGCTGATGTACAGATACATGCTCACTATTCCTAACTTCAGATACAGAAATGATACAGGCACACAAATTGGCTAATCACATTCAGTAAATCATAACCTTTCCAATGAGATCTCACAAGACCCATCTAACATCTCCGTTATATCATATTCATATAATAAGCATATTTTCATAAAGACTGTGGAGTGCAACGTCACAATCCCAATTATGAATATAAAATGATGGGGTCTAAATTAGCTGTTACCACTCAAGAAAGATCTGGGAGTCATTGTGGATCGTTTTCTGAAAACATCCACTCAGTGTGCAGCGGCTGTCAACAAAGCAAACAGAATGTTGGGAATCATTAAGAAAGGGATAGATAATAAGACAGAAAATATCATATTGCCTTTATATAAATCTATGGTACGCCCACACCTTGAATACTGCGTGAAGATGTGGTCACCCCATCTCAAAAAAGATATATTGGAATTGGAAAAGGTTCAAAAAAGGGCAACAAAAATGTTTAGGGGTATGGAACAGCTTCTGTATGAGGAGAGATTAAGAAGACTGGGACTTTTCAGTGTGGAAAAGAGACGACTAAGGGGGGATATGATAGAGATCTATAAAATCATGGCCATTGTGGAGAAAGTGAATAAGGAAGTGTTATTTACTCCTTCACATAACACAAGAACTAGGGGTCACCCAATGAAATGAATAGGCAGCAGGTTTAAAACAAACAAAAGGAAGTATTTCTTCACACAACGCACAGTCAGTATGTGGACCTTTTTGCCAGAGGATGTTGTGAAGGTCAAGACTATAACAGGGTTCAAAAAAGAACTAGATAAATTCATGGAGGATAGGTCCATCAATGGCTATTAGCCAGGATGGACAGGGAGGGTGTCCCTAGTCTCTGTTTGCCAGAAGCTGGGAATGGGCGACAGGGGATGGATCACTTGATGATTATCTGTTCTGTTCATTCCTGGGGCACCTGGCATTGGCCACTGTCAGAACAGGGCCGGCTCAAGGCACAAGCCGAGCAAGCTGGTGCTTGGGGCGGCAGCTTGTAGGAGGCAGCATTCTGTCCAATCCTAGGGCGGCACGGCCGCTTTTATTTATTTTTATTTTTATTTTTACTTTTATTTTTTTTGGTGGTGTTCCGCTCCGGCCGCCCTGTAGGGGGCGGCAGCACAGAGGACGGGAGCGCCCTGCAGCAAGCCCGGCAGGGCAGCCAACGTTCTTCCCTCCCAGCCGACCGGAGCAGCGCAGAGCCCTCCCGGCAGGCGGCGGGGCTGCGTGGCAGCGCCCCGCTGTAGCCCTGGCCGCCCCCCTTCTCTCTCTTCCCCCCCCCGCTCCCTCCCCTTCCCCTGCTAGCCAGGGCACATCTGCAGCGCAGGGAGTCCCCCTGCACCCTGGCTCCGGCCGCATCGCAGGTTTTATTTATTTTATTTTTTTTGCTTTGTCATTCTGGTCGCCCCGTTTTTATTTATTTATTTATTTATTTTTGCTTGGGGCGGCCAAAAAGCCAGAGCCGGCCCTGTGTCAGAAGACAGGATACTGGGCTAGATGGACATTTGGTCTGACCCAGTCTGGCCATTCTTATGTTCTGTCATGAGTCTCAGGATAATTATTGTTTTCCTTAAAGCCCCAGCTCCTGGAGTCATGTGGAGATGTGATGATTTCAGCCTTCATTCTTAAAGACAAAGTATGTTTCTAGCCCTCGTGACTGTGGAGAAAGCTTCCAAATGTGACCCCAGTGCATCCTAAAGGCCCCAAAAGCAGAAGGCAAATAAAAAGAACCCCAAATCTAGTATTTTACATAATCTTGAGATTTTAAAGCCAATCTCGTGATTTTCGGTGAGCCTAGCTCATGATTTTTGAACGTTTAGGTTTGGCAACACGTGGCGGGCCCTCCTGGCTGGGAGAGAAAAACAAACCCATCATGAGCGTGCGACTCTGGCCTGAGTCAGCAGAGAGCCTGCAACCGTAGCTCAGAGGGGGAGAGTGGCCTCCTGCAACTCTGCGGGGGTGGGGTCAGCTCCAGTGCCCCCACGGAGATCATTTCATTGGCACCGACATTAACTCCTTCACTGCTGATCATTTCAGCAGGCACAGCCAGGTGAGGCATTCACCCCTGGTGTGGAAAGGCCCGGCTGCCACAGAAGTCAAGTCACCCAACCCCCACCTCTGGCCTCCCCCAAGGGTGTCTGCAATGGGATTTTGCTCTGGCAAGGAACCTCTTTGGCACCGACGCCGTGGAGCGTGTGGGCACCGCATAAAATCAATGGCATTTAATAGCACAGGAAACAGAAGTGGTGCCAGGAGGGATGGGTCACTTGGGTGCATGCTGAATCCATTGCCAACAGCCGCAAATGGATGTAAAGGAAGCGGCTGCCGATGCCCGAGCTGGGCTGTGAAGCGAGAGGAATCCTGGGGCCCTGCTGGCGAATTCAGCCCAGTGGCTGCTGAATACACACCTGCTGCCCAGAGCTGCTGGCACCCAGGCACATCCCTCCCCCTGTACTGCCCTGCGGCCCCCGGGCTGCACAGGTGGGCTGAGATAGGCTGAAAGACTGGAGCTCATGCCAAGCCCCAGTGACGGCATCCGAGAGTGTCTGTGCTCCTGGGCAGGGACGGTGGCTAGTCTCTGCTCCCTGGCTGCCGGGTTGGGGAATCCAGAGCAGTGTAAGTAAGCGAGCCAAGCGAGTGGGATGGCCAGGAAGCGGCGTGCTCCTTTGCAGGTGAGCTGGAGACAGCCCCCTGATAACAGCCCTGCTACTAATATAACACTCAGGGCTCCCCGCTTGTCGTGGGCAATGCTGCAAAGAATGGATGAGTCACAGCCAATGTGGGTAAAACCAGGGATTTGTGACTCAGTGGGGAGGAAAGGTTTGCAAAACGCTCAGTGCTGATTTAGCTGTTACCACTCAGAGCGAGATCTTGGAGTCATCGTGAATAGTTCTCTGAAAACATCCACTCAGTGTGCAGCGGCAGGCAAAAAAGCGAACAGCGTGTTGGGCATCATCAAGAAAGGGATAGAGAATAAGACAGAAAATATTATAATGCTGCTATATAAATCCATGGTACGCCCACATCTTGAATACTGCGTGCAGATCCGGTCGCCCCATCTCAAAAAAGATACATTAGAATTGGAAAATTGCAGAAGGGCAACTAAAATGGTTAGGGGGATGGAATAGTTTCCATATGAGGAGAGATTAAAAAGAGTGGGACTTTTCAGCTTGGAAAAGAGACGACTACAATGGGATAAAATCTTGACTGGCGTGGCAAAAGTGAATAAAGAAATGTTATTTATTCCTTCACAAGAACCAGGGGTCACCCAATGAAATTAATAGGCAGTAAGTTTAAAACAAACAAAAGGAAGTATTTCTTCACAGTCAACCTGTGGAACTCTTTGCCAGAAGATGTTGTGAAGGCCAAGACTATATGGTTCAAAAAAGAACTAGATACATTCATGGAGGACAGGTCCATCAATGGCTGTTAGCCAGGATGGGTAGGGATGCACCCCCATGCTCTGAGTGTCCTTGGTCTCTGTTTGTCACAACCTGGGAGTGAACGATACTCCATTGCCTGTTCTGTTCATTCCCTCTGGGGCACCTGGCATTGGTCACTGTTGGAAGACAGGAGACTGGGCTGGATGGACCTTTGGTCTGACTCCGTCTGGCCGTTCTGATGCTGTTCTTAACTCTCCTGTGTGGGTGGCTCAGGAGAGGTGTCATGGATCCATAGGTCCGGTGCTCTCAAACGGCTCTAGAACAGTGTGTCAGCCCCCTTAGGGTCACACCCATAGGGTCACTATGGGAAGCCATTTGGCTTCACCGCCTCCTGGGACCAAACTTCAGAGCCTTCAGGACCCCCGTGTCACACTGTGAGCTCCCTTCAGGAGTCCACCGGAGTTGGAGACCTGAGGGAGCCATGCGCCCCAACTCCCTGACTGTGGAGTGACTCTCAGCCAGCGTGTAGCAGCAGGAGGGTTTAGTAGATGTCTGGAACACAGCGTGGAAAGTCCTTCATTAACATGGAGAACAGAAAGTTACAGCCTGGGCCGTCGGGGCCGTCCAGAGCCCTCTGACCCCTCTTTAGTCCCAGTCCAGAAGCTTCAGTTCTCTCCTGCCTCCAGCAGCCCACACTTAAACCCGTGCGCAGCCCTCTGTTCTCCAGCTGGTCACATCCCACTGGCTTCCTAAGGAGGGTGGGCCAGGCATGGTCATTTGTTGCTAGGTGCCAAATCTCTGGGTAATTGGAGCAGCCATTCTCTTCTGGCACTCTTCATGGGCATGGGCCTCCAGGCGACTAGGCCTCAGGCATGTCTGTATCTCTGGGTCTCTGCAAAGAGCAAGCAACCTTCCCCCAACCCAGTCAACCATGCACCACAGAGGGGAAACCGAGGCACCCGCACTATTCATCCAAAATATTATGAAAAATTCCCACTTCCTCCTGGGGGGGGAGGGCACTCTCCCCTCTGTGTTCGCGCTGACCGCTGTGTCCCAGGACAGCACTAAGGGATGCTGGGCTGCAGGAGTGGTGTGAGTGGCTCAGCAGGGGGCGCTCTCCTCTCTGAGTCAATGCTGAGCCCCGTGCCGCCGGACGGTCCCAGGGAGCCCTGTGCTGACGGCAGCAGGAGGTGGCCCAGTGTGGGGAGCGGTTCCACCCGTGCCACTACTGACTGCAGTGCCCCGTCTGGTGCAGGGGCTGCTGTGCTGGGGGAGGGGTGACTCCAGGGGAGACCTTTGTAGTCTGAGAACAATCCCTGTTTTAGGGCCATGATGAGTAGGCCAGGGGGGCTCAGACCTTTTTTTGCTGGGCCTCCTTTGGAAAATATTTAGGGCTGTGGAGTTCCCCCGCCGCCCCCAGACACACACACACACAAGATAGCAAGTTACTGTACATACTCCTAGGAGCATACTCGTGGTATTGCCACCCTTACGGTGGCGCTGCCTTTACAGCTGGGTGGCCAGGGAGCAGCTGCTGTACCCCCTCTCCCCCTCAAGCTCCCCATCACCCTGGTAATATTTTTTGTGATCTCACGACCCCCCTACAATTGCCCTGTGACCCCTTTTGGGTCGGGCCCCCCGTGTGAGAAGCGCTGATTTAAGCGAACGTTAACCCCCGCCAGGCCGCGGCGGCAGGCCCTGGGCAGAGCTGCTGAAGGGTCAGGGGGAGTGGTTGCTTGTTCAGCTCTTGGTGGTTAGTATTTCGTAGCGAGGAGAAATGCAGCTGAGAACGCTCTGGACCAGCCGGACTGCACCTGGGTCCAGGTCGGTGCCAGGCTTGGGAGCAGCGACATTTGACTGGAAGTTAACGAGACTGGGGGCCAGACCCGTGGCTGGTGCAAAGCGTTCAGAGGAGTGTTGCTGATTTCCACCTGCAGAGGATCCAGCCCTGTGGAACCTGCCCTGTGTCCTGCATGAGTCTGGGGGCGATACCGGCTGTGTTTGCTGAGCCAAGCCAGGCACGTCAAAGGAACCTGAGCCAAAGGAGCCGAGAGACGCTCAGAGACTGCGCTGCTGTCAGCGCACAGCTGGGATTGGGAGGCTAAGTGGGTCACAGGAGGGGAGACGAGAAATCGCTTTCGGCACATGGCAGAAAGAGGGATTCTTTCACTGCCCCACGGCGCGCCTGCCTGGCCGGACCACTCAGTGTGCCAGCCTGGCTGGGCACTGTGGGCCTCTCCTTGTCCTCTGAGCGTCGCTTCTGCTTTTAATGCAGCTTGTTAACCGAACCTGAGGCTCCTGCCTGGGAATCTCATAGCACCCCCAAGAACTGTTCCACCCATCTCAGGGGAGGGATTGGGATGGGGTGCTGGCTCGGACGGGCACGGACTCGGATGGCAGGATGTGGGGAGGGACCGGGGCAGTGAGGGAAAGCTGAGGCCAGCCAGTGGGCAGTCGTGGGCAAAGGGAGGAGACTGGTACCTTTCCCGGCTCCATGGTCTGGAGGCTAAAGGAGGAAAGGCTCAGCTCAGGCCCTTGGTAGCCAGCAGCCACCCCACTAACAGCCCCCTGCACCCCGGGGAACAGGTCAAGGTCGCTGCACAGCGGCAGCCCCAAAGGCGCGGAGGAGCCTGCAGCATCCCATGCCCCCAAGCTGCCAGCCCTGGCCCCACGCCCATAGCTGCTGGCATTGGGGTATTGGGGGGCTGCGGCACCCCCTGGCTTGAAGTGGTTTCCAGCATATGCAGGCTTTACAGTTTGGTTCAATGGCTCTCAGCCCCCCTCCCCCCCCATTACACACATTGTTCCAGCACCACGACCAGCCCAGGGTCCAGGCTGCTCCCTGGGGGGAACCTGGGGGAGTCTCTGTGTCTGACAGCAGTGGCCAGGCTGCACTGTTAGAAGTGGCCACCAGAGGGCAGGCCATTCCCACCTGTGCTGGGAGCAGGGCAGCGCAGCGCTCAGGTGGGCCAGGTGCAGGGTGGGGGCTGGGGCGGGGTGGGGGCTCTGTTTGGGGCTCCGATTCGATTCCCTTCATGCTCGTCACATCCGGGCGCATCTCTTTAAGGCCAAGCCTGCAGTGAAGGCGCGATCCTGCCCTCGGCTGCTGCCCAGATGCCCTCAGTGTGGGTGGGGTGCACGTGGGAGACATGAGACACAGCACGTGTGTGCGTGGCATGACACGTGTGTGGCTGGGGGAGGGGGGCAGGGTCATCCACGGGAGCCACACGTCAGGGATACAGATGTAGGATGCTGCTGAGCAGACCCCAAGCAGAAGGTCCAGGTGACCAACTGGGTGGGGTCTTCCTGATCCACATGGTGCTAATAGGCCATGCTGGGTGCTGGCCTCTGGGTTTATCGAACACAGTCCCAAGTAGAGCTTGTAGGTACAACCAGGACTCCTCAGTCAGGTCCCTCTGGGGGGCAGGGAGCTTAGACCCCAACCCTGGGGTTCCCGCCGTTTCCCCAGCCAGCTCCAAACTGAAACTCCACCGCAGCCGTCTCCTTCCAGCCTCCCCCTGGCTCCTCCTCCAGTCTTTGTCCAGTTTCCCGGGCCCAAGGTATCACCTGGCCCCAGCCCCCTCCCGGCTCAGGTATCTTCCCTCAAGTACAGTCACCCCCTGCTCTTCCAGCCCCCATGCAGACAGTCCCAGGTCAGTCCGCCCGGCTCCCTACTACGCAGCGTCACAGCCTCTTCACCCCCCATCTCCAGGGGCATCGCCCTGCTTCAGCTGGTCCACCAGGGTCTCCCTGCCCCTTCTGGGGTGGGCCCGGGGGGGCGTGGCCAGCTTGGCACAATCCTCTGCCAACCTGCATCACAGCGCCTCCTAGTGCCCCATTGCGGCAATGGGGTCAGCACTGGCTGCAAGGGGAAAGTGCCCCCTACTAAGCCCCACCCCTCTCCGTACAGCACAGCGCCCCCTAGTGCCACGTGGTCCGATGGGGGCGAGTTTTGCCCCTGACACCCTGTTCTGCGCAGAGCCCGGGGTGTGATGAGGCCCCAGCTCCCGGCCAGTGCGGGACTCCGAGCTCTGCCAACCCCGCCGACAGCGCCAGCACCGGCCCCGCTCTGCTAAATGCCGATGCCCCCGAGAACCCAGAGGGGCCCCCAGTGCCTGCTCAGCTCAGAGTCCCCGACAGTCCCGTGCCAGTGGGGCAGAGCGGCAGCGGGTGCCCTCACCCAGGGAGCAGAACCTGCGGTGGCAGCTGTGCCAGCCCGGGGCAGGGCAAAGGGCTCCCAGCGCCCCCTTTCTGCTTGCCCAGCCGGCTGCCCTCCTGGCTGGCAGCGCTCGGTGGCACCCTGATGGGCTCCTGCGCCTTTAAATCCGCCAGCAGGTTGCGGGGCTGATGACATCACTGAGTCCCTGGGCTGCAGGAGGGAGCTGAGAGCATCATCGGGGAGGCAGCGATGGAGCAGTCGAGCCGCAGCAGCCGGAGGCCGGGGCCGGGGAGGAGAACCGCCGGCCCGCAGGCTGGGGCAGAGCCCTGCGGCAGCCACCGCAAGGTAAGTCCCGCGGGCAGCCCGGGCGCACCTGAGCCAGGGGAAATGGAGCCTCCTCGCAAGAGCCGGGAGCGCTGCCCCCCGGGGTGCCCCCGAGTGCCGGTCCCCGCTCGGACCGGCCGTGCGCTCTGGGGACCGGCCGTGCGCTCTGGGGCCGGTCCCTGCTCGGACCTGCCGTGCGCTCTGGGGCCGGGCCGTGCGCTCTGGGGCCGGTCCCTGCTCGGACCTGCCGTGCGCTCTGGGGCCGGGCTGCCCCTGGAGCCCTGCGGGGCGAGTGAGGCCGGGGCCCTGGGCTGGGGCAGTGCTGCTAGGACTGTTAGTCCGATGACCCCAGGCTGTCCCCCGGCTCCGGTCCCTCGCACACCTGCGTGAGGGGCCGGATGGCCTGGCCGGGGTCCCACGCACCTGTGGCCCAGGCGGGGGAGCTGGTTCCCGCTGGCAGCACCAGCCGACCTCTCGCCCACCCGGTGACAGACTCGCTGGTTTTGGCAGGTGAGTCAAATGATGGCTGGTTTCTCCCCCGCCGCCCCCAGGCCGGGGGAAGGCGGGGGCCTGGGCTGAGCTATTTTCATGGCCAGTTAGTGGAGGAGCCAGATCTCTGGAAAGGCGGGGGAGGTTGGGGGGGCTGGGTCCCCGAGGGAATAGAACCCAGGAGACCTGCCTGTCGCTCCCCGGCGGGACAGCTCTGCCCAGGGCAGGAAAGAGCCTGGTGATGTGGAGGGTCTGGCGGGCTCTGCCCCCCAGTGCCCCCCAGCTCTGAGCCCCATGGGGGGATTTCATTGGTTTGAGCCAGGCTCTGGCGGCTCCAGTGGCTTGGCCTGTCGTGGTGCCCCCGCCCTGCTGCAAGCGCTGCCCGAGCTGACACCCAGCACCCGTGTTACCCAAGAGCCAGCCGGCCTCTTCCTCTTCCCCTTCCTGCCAGCAACGGCAGACGTTCCTGGGGCGAAAAGCAGCCCCTGCCTTTGGAGGGAGCCAAGCGGCCGTGGGGTCCTGTGCCCGATGGGCCAACAGCCCCAAAGCGGGGTCCCCGGTATGGGAAGGGTTACGGGAACGGTGCAAGTGTCAGCAAGTCTGAGCCGGGCTGAAGAGGGGAAATGAAGGGCATGGAGGGGCCATGTGAGTGCAGGGCTCCTTGGAGGGAGAACGGTGCCTCGCTCCCCAGGTGCCAGTGACTCGCTGCCCAGCCCCCTGCCGGCAGGTCGGACATCCTGTAAGACCCACAGCGCAGAAAGCCAGACAGGAACTGGGTCCCCAAGGTTGATGCTTTTCACACGAAGGGGCCTCACATCAGACACCGAGGCCAAGCTGTTCTCAGGGGGCCTGATCGTCCCTCAGAGCTGAGAGCTTGGCCCCCTCGGGCTGGGTGCCCGGAACTGCTAGGCCAAGTCCTGCGGGAAGGGGGGTGTCTCTGGGAGGGGGCATCCCTGGAAGGGGGTGTCTCAGGGTGTCCCGGGAAGGGGGCGTCCCTGGAAGGTGTGTGTCTCGGGGTGTCTCTGAAAAGGAGCGCGTCTCAGGTGCCCCTGGAAGTGGGGCGTCCCTAGAATGAGTGTGTCTCAGGGTGCAGGGACGGTGTCCCAGGGGCTCACACGCTCCCTGTCTGTTCTCTCTCTCTCTCAGATGGAGCCGGCTCACCGTGGGAACAAGGACCAGGGACCGGCCTCAGCCATGGGGGCCCCGTCTCTATCGCCACGGGGCTCCATTACCGCCACCTCCCCGGGACCATTTGCTCCTCTCGTGGCCCCGTTCGGGGCAGAGGGCTCAGTTCGGTTCCAGCCGGAGGGCTCCAGTGGGCCCATCTCAGCAGCGTACACTGGGGGGAACCTCCCCCTGGGGCACAGGGGCTCCAGGCCCGACACCCTCTTTGACCCTTTCCATCCCGTCTCCCCTCGCTCGCAGCCCGAGGGCTCCCAGCACGTGGGGCCCGAGGAGAGGTCCCCGGGCAGGCACAGCCAGCCCCAGGCGCTGGAGAGCAGCAGAGCCCAGCCCGACGGCTCAGGCGGAGTCCAGCTCTTCACCCTGCTGTCCCCGGTGGAGTTCCGCCCGCTGTCCCCGGGCGCCGGCAGCCCCTCCTCCCACCCCAGCCAGTCGCCCAGCCGATCCGCGCTCCCCGAGCTCTGCCCCCTGGATCAAGGGCCCTCCGGGAAGATGCTCCCTGTGGAGCGGAAAGAGCCACTCCCCAAGGCAGAGTCCAGTGACTACATCTCCGGGGGGAGAAGTGGCTCGTCCCCCAGACCCGTGAGCCTCCCCAAAGCCATCTCCAGTGAGTTCCTCTCCGGGGGAAGGATCGGCCCCTCCAAGTCCATGACCCTGGCCAAGGCCGAGTCCGAGGACTTCCCCTCGTACGGGAGGAGCAGCCCTTCCCTCGCCCTGCCTGGCTGCATGGACCCCTCTGAGACTTCCCTGAGCTGGCTGGGCAAGGCCAAGGAGAACGGCGCATTCCGGTGAGCGTGGGCTGCAGCGCTGGGGGGGGGGGGGCAGTCTGCTCCCTGGGGGGCTGGGGAGCCTATTTCAGGGTCTGGGCGTGCTCGGAGCCCTGCTGCAGTGGGCTGTGGGGACGGACGGCCCGGGAGAGGCTCTGGCTGAGTGCCAGCACCAAGGAGCAGAGAAATGCCTCTCTCCGGTGCTCTCTGCAGGTGGCTCGCAGCGTGCTCAGCAGAGTCGGGGCCACCAGCCCAGTCTGGATGGGCAGAGCCCTCTCTAGGGGGCTGGGGCAGGTGGGGCGTGTGCCACCTGCCTGCCGACTGCTCCTCGACCTGGCAGCAGCTGGGGATGTGATCCCGGTGCGGGGCTCAAAGGGCACCAGGGACAGTCGTGTAGCTGTCTGTCCATCCAGCTCCCTAGCTTGGGAGCCTGCCTGCCCCATACACCCACCCTGCAGCCAGAACCCACCTTCTTCAGCAACTGTCCGGTGGGGCTGGTGGGCCGGCATTCAGTGCCATTGCGTGACTGATAGCAGCTCTGCACCAGGAGAGCATGCACCTGCCCTGGGTTCCGGGCCCCTCTACACATCCCAGCCCTTTCCAAAGAGAGCCAGCAACTGCTCCAGAGGGAACGGCCCGGCTTCCCCCAGATGCCAAGGCATTGCCTGCTCCTCTCTTCCTCCCCCAGGTCTGCACCATGCCTCAAAGCCAGGGCAGCAAACTCAGGCAGACTGTGGGGAGGGGAGTGGGCTCCGGTGTCTCCCCCCTGTGCCCCCCCCACCCCTCTCTCTCCTAGGAATTTGGGGGGACTGACTCTCCGGTAGGCAGCTCTCAGGCAGTTGAAGGCTTAGAGCCAAACCCAACCCCCTTGAACGCCACCCAGAATCCAACAAGCTCCTGGATCGGGGAGAGACCCACGAGAGACCCTGTTTCTGCACCAGCTTCCTGGCTGGGGTCAGCTGCAGCCTTGTGTGTGAGCCATGGCTACAGCCCGTCCCCGGGGCTCAGATGAAGCCACTGCCCTACCCCACCTCGTCCTCGGTCTCTTGTGCAAATGAGCTAGCGAGTCAAGTTCCATTTTGCAAGTAATTTGCATGGCACTAGAACCACCAAGTCCCTCCCTGAGCAGTGGGGCAGAAGGAGCAGTCACGGGGCTGCACGACCTCAGGCACTTGTTGGGGTGGGTCACTGGGAGCTGATACAACGGGGAATTAGCAGGCTCCTGGGGATGGGGGGCTGCGGGGAGCCTGGAGCCAGCCTGCTGCTGCTCTAGCCCGGCCCTGAGCCTGCAGGGCGAGGGGCAGAAGTTCCACAGTGGCCTCTAGTGGTCAAAAGACACAGCTGCAGGTAAAGGCCTTCCTGCCACCTAGCCGGGTGCATGACAGTCCTGCTGAGGTGTGGGCATCAAGGCAGGGCTGAGCACTGGGCCTGCTGTGCCCTGGTGTGGACCTCGCGCCCCTGGGCTGGCACTAGCAGGGTGCTGAGTGCACTCGGTGCGTAGCATGCCCAGCGTGGTGTTCTTAGCAGCCGCTCCGTGCACGGGCACAGCCCAGCGGTGCGGGATGCCCAGCAGCCTCCTCCTCAGGCATGGCCTTTCCAGACCCTTGCCGTGTCCATTAGTCTCTGTCGTGGCCGGTTCTCTCCCCCGCAGGGCAGCAGCTCCGAGGCAGAGGGGTAAGAGGACTGTGGAGGAGGGAGTGGGGCCGGGCACCCTTGTCCCAAAACCTGAGTGTGGCTCCCTTTGTCTTTCCAAGGATCACCGTGGTCACGTGGAACGTTGGCACAGCCATACCCCCGAGCGATGTGACATCCCTGCTGCACCTCAACACGGGCGACACAAACGACACCGACATGATTGCCATTGGGTAAGCGGTGCCTGGGCCGAGAGCTCCTCCTTGCCCCACTGTGGGGGTTGAAGGAGGCTGTCCTGCAGTAGGTGGGCCCCAGAGAGGCCAGCAGGGCACTGAAGGGAATTGTCCACTAGCCCAAGCAATGGGGCCTCTTTAGAAGCAGACAGATCCAGGTTCTGGTCCCAGCTCCCCAAGTGTGCGTGCTGTTCCTGCAAGGAAGATGATTCAGAATAAAACACACAATAAAAATCTAACAGTAAAAGTCACCCAAACACTCTTTAACCCCCTGAAATCCACCCTCCAGCCCTCCTTGCTCCCCCGATCCCTGTGTGCCCAGCCCGTACAAATGCCCCTGCACCTCTCAGTATTGGGCCGTGGACAGTTCAGCGTCCCCTCCAAAGTCTCTCAGGAGCGTCTCCCTCTGCAATCAGCCCTTGGCCGTAGTAAGCAGCCCTCAAGGGCATGAATCCATTGTTCTGTTCAAGTTGGATTGGAGCCAGCCCCTGGTAACACTTAATGCAGTTCTTAGCTATCGACCAGGCAGCTCCCAATACAACGCATGGAGACTTTGTTGGTACGACAAGCCGGACGAGCGTTGCCAAAGTGCAAGAAAAAGACAGGCCCTTTGGGTACTATTGTAGGGGCTTATGTTAGCACCTAGGAACCCGAACTGAGATCAGGGCTGCATTGTTCAGAGACCGGCCCTCTCCCAGAGACCTTCCCGGCCAAATGAGGCTGCTTGTGGGCTTGGTCTCTCTCCTGCTGGACTCCCCCATCCAGGCTGGGGGACACACATGCCCTGGGAGGTTTAATCCCCCGTGTTCGTCTGTGATCACTGTCCATTCCTAGGGCTCTCCGGGTGCTGTGACACCTCTGGCCCACTTACCTGTGCCCCGGGGCCTGGCACTTTTTTAATCCCTGTCTGCTTTTTGATGAGACGTCTTCAACCAGCAGCTTCCCTAGGGAGGGTGTGAAATCCCCGTCACTGGAGGTTTAAGAACAGGCTGGACAAACGCCTGTCAGGGCTAGTCTAGGTTGACTTGGTCCTGCCGCAGCGCAGGGGCTGGAGTAACTGACCTCCCGAGGTCCCTTCCAGCCCCACATGTCTACGAGGCAGCGTCTCCCACCATTTGCTTTGGTTAACAGCTGCCTGGGCCGAGCTGGGGCAGGCTGTTAATCCTGCAAAGCCGCTGCTGGTGCAAACCTGGGCAGAACTACAGTGGCTTGGAGGTGGCTGGGCCCCCCAAGCCCCAGACTGTTTAGTAACGCAGCAGCTGCATACGATGTGCACCAAGTGGCATTGCACATGCTTCTTGCATCTATTGAAGGCACCGAATTCCCTTAGGGTGCAGTTCAGGCCTGGGCTGAGAGCCTGCGAGAGGCCTACCCCATAAGCGGCTGTCTGTGACCCCGAGGCCTTTCCCAGGCTCTCGGCACAGGACGGAATTGCACCTTCCGAGAGCACCCACTGCCCCGCATCTCTCCACGCACTGCTTGTCTCTTCCCATCTCAGATCCCTGCAGCCAAAGCAGAGCGCCCAAATCTCCTTGAACATCCGTGGGATTTGGGTGCCTGACTCTCCTTGGCTCTTCTTGCCAGTCCCAGCCTTCCTCACTCCCCTTTGCCAGTGCAGCCTGTGTAATCGCCTCGGCCCGACCCAAAGGGAGGCTGGTGCTCCCTCTTGATGGGGGATGCTGGCGTTGTGGCCAGTTAAAGTCTGGCTTGGCGGTGGAATAGCCAGGGCCGTGCCACGGACTAGACATCATTGGCTAAGTATCTCTGGAGACCCCTCCCAGGGATCAGAGAGGCGGGTGTGCCACTTCGCGGATGGACTGTGCTGTCAGTCACACTTGGTAGGAAGGGGCCCTTTATAAAGGGTCAACCTGTTTTAGGGTTTTTTCCTGCTGCCCGTCACCATAGCATCTGGGTGCCTTCTACATGAAATCATTAGCAATAGCCAAGCCACTAATGGAGTTCATGGAGTCTCTGGCATTTCTCCCTTTTCCGGGGTCAAAACTCTGGGACGATTCTTGGGTTTGACTTTCTTTTTCAGATTTTTTTTCCTAGCATTTAAGGCCAGACGGGGCCATTAGATCATCTATTCTGACCTCCTGTATACCACAGGCCACTGAGTGTCACCAGTGACCCCTGTCCTGAGCCCCAACTTGTGATTGACTAAAGCCTCTTCCAGAAAGGCACCAGCCAGCCTGGATTGGAAGACATCAAGAGATGGAGAATTCAGCGCTGCCCTTGGCAGTCTGTCCCAGTGGTGAACCACCCTGGCCGATAACATTCACTGTAGGAGTTCCCCTGTGGGATTCGTTGGGAGGATTAGGGGAGCCAGTGTTGGGGTGCAGGGGAGACAGAGTTGCCCCAGTCTCCTAGCAGAAAGGCTTTTCCAAAGAGGAAGGTTTTGTGGCATTTCCTGAAGACGCTTGGACTCTGGTCTCCTCTGGAAGGTTGTTCCTAGCACCTCGTTGGAGAACACTTGGTCTCCTGCACTTTGGGTGGAGCGTGTCAACGACCGATGTTTTAATAAATGTTTAACTGATCGTTGGAGACCAGCAGGTCAATTGGTTGCTTATGAGCGTCTATAGCCTCTTCTACTGACGGACTTATAAGCAGCTGAGGCCAATATTTCTTTATAACGTCTGTCAGTCACCCCTGAGCCTCTCGCCCGTTTCAGAGCGGCACCGTCACACCAGCTGTGACTGGATGTCTGTGTCAGGCCGAGTCTTTGAAAAGTCGTTGTTAGCCTGATTCTTCCCTTGCGGGAAATGAGGCCGGGGTTCCCAGGTGCGCAGCATGTCAGGGCCGCAGCCCGTCTGAGGCTCTTGGAGTCCCTGGCAGGAGGGTGGAGCTCAAGGCTGGTTGTTAGGGCTCCCTGGTCTCCTTGGACAGGCTCCCCCAAAGCAGAGCCGTGCCCTCGGGTTAGTGCCCGGCTGGCAATACGTTGGGAATCGCACAGACTCTTGGGACGTCTCCAAGGGCAGCGTTCGTAACTGTGGGAGGCAACAGCCTGTCAGTTGCTGCATGTAGCTTTGTGTGACTACGGGCACAGCACCTCCGCGGGGTCCCCAAGACCCCAGCCTGGCGGTTAAGCCCCACCCTGCTGACTGTAGTGTTTGACTCGCCCTTAGCTGCCTGCTGGGCACAGCGCAGACGCCCCCTCCACTGCCAGCGGCAGGGACTCTCCCGGGGGGATTTCCGTCTCCCTGCTCCCTCCAGCACTGGGGAGCTGCCCCTAGCTGGGATCCAGGCAGTCTCCTGGCAGGGAGCAGTGCCCGCTGGCTGGAGGGCTACTGGGGAGTCTGCCCAAGCCTGCCATCAGACCTGTCTGTCTCCCTTCCAGGCTGCAGGAGGTGAACTCCATGATCAACAAGCGCCTGAAGGACGCCCTCTTCACAGACCAGTGGAGTGAGCTCTTCATGGACGTGCTGAGTCCCTTCAACTTTGTATTGGTAGGGGGGGGTTGGGCTCGAAGGTCTGCTTGGTTTGGGCAGGAAGCTGATTAAATCAAACTGGGGACCCCACCCAGGAGTGCAGGCAGCCAGGGCCTCCCTACGCCTTTCCCCCCAAGCCTGGCAAGCTGACAGTTCCCCATCCTGGATATCAGGGTCTCCCTGGGGGGCGGGATTTGAAGGAGACTGCTCTAACCCCTAGACAATGCACAGGGATAGCAAGGCCCTGCCACCAGTTTATTGGGTTACTCTGGGCAAGGCCTGTCCCTGCTCTCTGCCTCAGTTTCCCTCATTGCACCACGGAGAAGTGACACCCTGGGCCACCTTTGCAAGGTACTGAGAATCCGGGACATGAGGTGCTTCTTGTTCCATGGGTGTCCCCTCAGTGCCGTTTGGGGTACTTCTTTGAATTAAAGGGATGAGGTCAAAGAGTAGAGGGGAGCCGGTGGGGAGTCAGGAGTGGGGTGTGCAGGAGAACATACAAAGCTCATGACAGTGGTATCTGGGGCCAGGCACCATCCATGGGCTTCTACCTGTGATCTTCACACGCCTGGCCCCCCGGCCCTCTTTGTGCATGTCCTCATAGCTGTCTCCATGGCAACTTGAGACTGGGAGGTCACAAGCACAGTTAAACTCTTCTGATGGGGGGGGGGGGGGCAGGGCTGTGTCTGGCTCCTCCCTGCCTGAGGGCTGGGGGTGTAACTCTACGTGGGCCCAGGAGTGGAGGGCAGGTCTTCCCCAGCAGAACAAGGGTGGGGGCTGCTCTGCCATGGGGGCCTGAGCTCACCCCATCTCCAGTGGATCTACCCCATGGCCCGGAGCCCATGGAGCTGCCCTGTCCCGTCCCATGGCCCTGCGGCTCACAGCGTTCACCATCATGCCTGCCTGGCCAGCGCAGCATATCTCCCCATCATGCTGGTCCCTCGCTGGCCCACGGCCCCCCTTCCTTGTGGGGCCAGCACAGCCCCCAGCGCAGGCCGTGCTCTGGCCTATCCGAAGTCCTAAGGGCCCACCCCCATCCAGGGAGCTAAGCCCCGCTGGGCACTCTGGGATAGCGCCTGTTGCCAAGAGACTGCTCTGCAGGGTCCGTTCCTGGGGCAGTCGCATGCCGGCGTCAGCCTGGCTGCACACCGATTGCCTGGGAATGGACGCTGCGGAGCCGGGCGCCGGCCAGGTACCAAATACAGGACAGGGTGGGTGCTCCCCGTCACAGAAAGTTGCACAGACCTGTAGCCTGTGGGGTCTGCATGCTCAGGGTGGCTGCCATCTGTTCTGGCTGGCGCATAAACACCCCTCAGCGCTGGCACAGATGGGAAGGTGGGTCAGTGCCATCAGCCCTGTCTCGCAGATGGGGAGACTGAGGCAGGGGCAGGGACTGGCCGAAGGGCACCTGGGCAGAGCCGGGATTCTAGCTCAGGTGCTGGCACAGCCCTGCACCTCAGCCCCACGTCCCCTGCCATGCAGGGGCAAAGCCCTCGGATAGCTGCCCCGCTTCACGCCCTTCTCTCCCTGTCGCAGGTGAGCACAGTGCGGATGCAGGGTGTGATCCTGCTGGTGTTTGCCAAGTACTATCACCTCCCCTTCCTGCAGGACATCCAGACAGACTGCACCAGGACCGGGCTGGGCGGCTACTGGGTGAGGAGGGTGCCGCGGCAGGGGTGGGGGGATGTGACTCCGGGGGGGCTCCCCTCCCCCGATGACACAGCTTGGGTTCCTCTTGGAGCAGGGCAACAAGGGCGGGGTCAGCGTGCGGCTCTCCGTCTTCGGCCACATGGTCTGTTTCCTGAACTGCCACCTGCCGGCTCACCTGGAGAAGGCCGAGCAGCGCAAGGAGGATTTCACCACTATCCTCAACATGCAGCAGTTTGAGGGGCGCGCAGCCAGCGGCATCCTGGACCACGAGTATGTACCGCCCCCCCACTCCTTCCACTTCCTGTCCCATCCCCCCCCCGGCTCTGATTGGGGCTTGGAGCTGAGTCTGCGGCTCTACCCCTCTGAAACGGGCTGTGTCCTGCCCCCAGGAGCTCAGATGGGTCCAGCAGGGTTCCTAGCGGGGGCTCTGCTCTGGGAATTGCACGCCAGCACCTCACCTGGGCTCCCTGGGCGAGGTTAGCTTCCGCGGGGAGGGGCGGGAGAGTCTCCCCAGGCGGGGTTAGCTGCCACGGTGGGGGTCTCCCTGGGCTGGGTTAGCTTCCGTGCGGGGGGGGGGTTCCCCCCCAGGGGGGGTTAGCTGCAGAGGGGGGGTAGCTGCTGGGGTGGGGGGGCTCCCTGGGTGGGGGGGGTGGCGGGCTCCCCGGGTGGGGGGCTGGATTAGCTGGGGGGGGGGGGCGCAAGGTGGAAGTTTCGCCTAGGGCGCGAATCTTCCTTGCACCGGCCCTGGCTCCAGGCCTGTCAGGTTGTGGTTTGCTCTGCCCGCTCCCCGCCATGCTCTAGTGCTCGGTGCTAGCAGGGCTGCAGGCCCCGGGACGGCCCCACCAGCCGGCACCTGGCAGTGGAAATTTCCACCCCGGGTTCGTGCTCTCCCATTTGATCCATGGAAAGTCTGCTGATCTGAGCAGAAGGTTTCGGCTAATTATCCCCAGGGCTGCCGGGCCCCGCACCTGAGCCGCTCCAGCAGCGGAGCAGCGGGGCTGGCAGCCGGCCAGCGCGTTATCGGCAAAGCACTGACCTACATTCCCTCGCCCGCACGGCTGGGCTGCTGAGAGCGCCTGCGCGGCTGGGTGAGATTGACTCCTGTCCCCAGGCCTCCCTGTGCCAGAGCCACGCGTCCCGGCTCCTGCTCGGCCCTGCCTGCCTGGGTGCCCCCCTGTGTGTCCAGGGCCCCTCCCAACACCCCCCATCCCAGGCCCCCTGTGCATCCAGGCCCCCCATGTGTCCGGGCCCCTGCCCCGCCCACTGCAGCCCACAAGCTCCCAGAAGCCCAAGTTGAGACACAGCCCAGACCCCACCCTGCCGCCCACTGCCCTGCTCCAGCTCCCCAGGCTGTGCTAGGGCTGGGGAGGTCCCAGACGCTAGCAGGTAAAGGGCTCCTGGCTGCCTGAGAGCAGGCTGGAGGCCGGGTTGCATTGGGGCTCAGAGGGCAGCTCCAGGACTGCTTGTCACCCCACCTGTCACCCTGGAGCTGGTTGGGGGGGCGAGGGGAAGCCCTGGCAGGGCTGCCGGAGGCCCGGCTGCTTTTACCCTGTCCCTGGAGCCCTGGCTGCTAGACCAACGCTTTCCCCACCCCCGACCTGCGTTAAACTTCCCCGAGATCCCGTGACGCTGTGTCTCTGACCCAACCCGCTGGGAATCGTGCCCCATCACTCTGGGTGCTGCAGGGGGGGCCCCAGCCTCCTTGGACAGGGCTAGGGGAGCTGGTGTCAGGCAGGGACTTTCCCTCCCCACTGCCTTACCCAGGACACTTCCCCGGGCGTCGGTTCTCAGTCCAGCGCAGCCCAGTGGCTGGATGCCAGGCCCGGGAGCCAGGACTCCTAGTGCTCTCCTCGGCTGTCACTCACTCACTTACTGCAAGCTCTGGAGGGAGTCGGGTCCCGTCTCCGCGGGCCGCAGCTGGCCCACCCCTAGGGATGCTGTGTGGGGAGCACGGAGTCCCCTCTTCACCCTCTTGCCCTCCCCAGCATCGTCTTCTGGTTTGGGGACCTCAACTTCCGCATCGAGAGCCTGGACATCCGCTTCGTGAAGTACGCCATCGACAACCGTATCTTGAGCCAGCTGTGGGAGAAGGACCAGGTGAGCGGCTGGCTGGGCAGGTGCGTCGCTTACGTCCTGTGCGGGCTCGGCTCTGAGATAACGCTCGGCTCGGCGGTGCTGAATGGGGGCCGGCAGATACTCTCCTGCAGCCCCATGTACTGAGGGTGACGTGGGGCCAAGGAGCCAGCGCCTCCCTGGGGCAGATATGCAAATCCAATCCCATCTGCCCCCAGCCGGGGGGCGGGGAGAGCTGCTCCCCTGGGGAATGAAAATCCCCAGCTGGGGCCCGCAGCTCCTTTGGGGAGGGGGAGGGCAAGAGGCTACCCGTGCTGCTTCCTCCTAACCCGGCTGCTGCCAGCCCAGAGCCCGTGGGGCATGAAGGGCAGGCGTGCCCCTGGGCCTGGGGGCAGGTTCCCTGCAGCACCAGCTGCCTCCGTGACCCTGTCGCAGAGCCCCCCAGAGCGGGGCAGGGCTGCTCCCGCCCTGCAGCGATGCGGCCACCCTGCGTTCTTGCTCCATGTACAAGGTAAAATCCAAGTGCGGAATCCCCCTTAGGAAGAGATTGAGGGGGGCCGGGAGGGGGGCCGGGGTTCGGAAGAGGGCTGGGTTCTGGGGCTGCTCAGGAAAGTGATGTGCAAAGTGCCTCGTTCCTCTCTCTCCGTCCGCTCCCTGGGGTGTGGGTCAGAGCTACTTCAATCCTGTTCCGTTCGCCCTGCAGGGCCAGTTGGGTGTGGGGGAGCTGGGGCCCAGCCTGGCTTGTGCATCGCCAACCGAATTGCTCCCTGCGTTCCCAGTGCACGATCTCTCTTGTCGATGCACAAGCCCAGCATGACTCAGAGCCTGGGGAGAGAGGGGGCTGGGCGGGGGCCCCTGGGGGAGAGAGGGGGCTGGGCGCGGGACTCTGGGGGAGAGAGGGGGCTGGGCGGGGGGCCCTGGGGGACCGTGGGGGCTGGACGCGGGGCCTGGGGGACCGTGGGGGCTGGGCGAGGCCCTGGGGGAGAGAGGGGGCTGGGCAGGGGGCCCTGGGGCAGCAGGGGGGCCGGGCAGGGAGCCCCAGGGGAGTGTGGGGGCCAGGCGGGAGGAGAAACATCTCTGTACTGATGGGCTCTGAGGTTGATGCGAGACTGTAATCGCTGGGCTCTGGGCACGCACGGAGCTGCACTGAGGCTGGGCAGAGAGCACAGGAGCCGCCTGGCACTCCTAGAGGCTTGTGCTTGGGGCAAAGTCCTCCCAGCCTGGCCTGTGTTGCCGGGAGCTGTGGGGACAGATTTGCATGAGGGTCCGGATCTTCCCGCCTGCACCCGTGCTCTCAGCTGGGGCTCCAAGGGCAGGAACAGGTTGGCTGAGCTCCCCAAGCCCGAGTCTGCAGCCTGCTCTCCTCTGCGCTCCAGGGAACAGCCACTGGGGCGATGTGACGAACTGGGACTGTTCTTGCTGGGGTGTGGGAATGCTGACAGGGGAGTGTGACTAGGATGGTCTGCATCGGAGGATGGGAGTCGGCCCGAGGGAACATACCTGAGCTTGTAACATGAGAACCCAGGGGGGGGGGTTGGAGGTCAGGTGACTCCGGGGCCCGGGAAACTGAACAAAGGCTGTGGGAGGGGTCGCTGAAAGCAGAGTGCTGGAAGCAGGCTGGAGAGATGGCTGGGAGGCAGAGATGGCTCTGACCCCCCAAAGGGGGGTGGGCTGGGATGCCCTGGGACCCCAAGCTGGACCTAACTGAGGGGGGCCCTGTTGTCTGTGCCTGCAAGACCTGTCTTGGACTGTATTCCTGTCATCCAAATAAACCTTCTGCTTTACTGGCTGGCTGAGAGTCATGGTGAATCGCAGGAAGCCGGGGGTGCAGGGCCCTGAGTCCCCCAATACTCCGTGACAACTGGTGGCAGCGGCGGGATCTACTGCACCCCGTGGACGGCGCTTCCTGCAGTAAGTGACTGGGGAGCAGTAAAACGAAGGGGGATTGACGGGGACCAGGCGTGCTGAAGAGTGAGAGAGAGACGGTTATTACCCCTGGGAGTGTGTGACCAGCGAGAAGGACTTTTGCAGTAACAGGGTCCCCCGGGGGGATCGCAGCGAGTGGTCCCAGGGGCGGAGGAGTCTGCAGCTCGACCCTGGCAGAGAGGTGGTGACCTCGAGAAGGGCTGGCACACTAGGGGTCCCCCTGGGAACTGTGGGGAGCTGTGAGCACACAGGCCGGTGAGTGGCCAGCAGGAAGATGTATGCCAAGCGGCTTAAGAGCGACCTGGTGGAGCTGTGCAAGCAGAGGCGGCTGCGCATTGGGAGGCTCACCAAAGAACAGCTCATTGCCCAGCTGGAGGCGGAAGATCGCGCGAATGAACTGATCCCTGTGTCTCAGGGAAGCAGCCTGGCAAATGCAGCGCAGGCACCAGTGTCTGTCCCAGCTGGGAGTGGTCAGCCGGCTGCTGAGGGCTTCCCGAGACCCCTCCTTCCTATGCCTAGGGGAAGGGTGGGGAGGAGCCCAGCAAATACCGAAGGCGCCGTGACCCCCCCGGCCAGCAGGGGATCCTCCCGGCGAAGCTCGCCGGCCAGCAGAGGATCCTCCCGGCGACGTTCGGCATCCGTGGAGCGGAATTGGCTGGAATGGGAGAAAGAGCTAAAACTGAGAGAGCTGGAGGATCGTGAACAACAGAGACAGCATGAAGAGAGACAGCGTCAGCATGAACGGGAGGAGAAAGAGAGACAGAGACAGGAGAATGAGAGACAGCGTCAGCATGACCTGGAACTGGCGAGATTGAAGGGCAGCGAACCCCCGGCTGCGGTGAGTGAGGGGGGACCCAGGACTGCACGGAGCTTTGATAAGTGCATCATGGCCCCATACAAGGAGGGGGAGGACATGGATGACTTCCTGGAGGCCTTTGAGACGGCCTGCGAGCTGCACCGGGTTGATCCCGCGGACAGACTCCGGGTCCTTACCCCCTTACTGGACCCCAAAGCCGTGGCATTGTACCGCCAACTGGGAGAGGCAGAGAAAGGGGACTACGAACTATTCAAAAAGGCCCTGCTACGTGAGTTTGGGCTGACTCCTGAGATGTACCGGGAAAGGTTCCGGAGTCAAGATAAAACCCCTGAGATCTCATATCTGCAACTAGCCGTCCGCATGGAAAGATACGCCAGCAAGTGGGCTGGTGGGGCCCAGACGAAGGAGGACCTGATTAAACTGCTGGTACTGGAGCAACTGTATGAGCGGTGCCCATCCGACCTGAGGCTGTGGTTGGTGGACAGAAAGCCAGAGAACCCGCGACACGCCGGGCAGCTGGCTGATGAGTTTGTAAAGAGCCGGTCAGGGGGTGGCAGGGAGGAGCCCCAAAGGAACAGGCCCGCCGCGATGCAGAGAGAGAGTCACCCTGGGACCTCCCAAAGGGGGAATATGGGGAATCCCCTCCCACGGGGAATGCCCAGCGTCAGGGACAACCGACCGGCTCGAGGGGACCCACAGGACATGAGCTGCTATTACTGCGGCCGAAGAGGCCACGTTCGGGCCCAGTGCCCCAAGCTCAAGGACAGACTGAGCAGACCGAACCCGCACCGGGTTAACTTGGTAGAGGCCCAGACGGACGAGGGGCAGGCTTCTCACGCAAGAGGGGCTGGCAGCTTATCAACTGCTCAAGAGAGAGAAGGGCCCCAGGCCAGCTCCTCTAGGGGGCTGGATGCCCCAGACTCAGGGTTTTTGGTTTATACGGTGGGCGCGGGGCTGTCCCTCCGGAGAGAGTACCTTGTTCCCCTGGAGGTGGATGGGAGGAAGGTCAATGGATACTGGGATACGGGCGCAGAGGTGACGCTGGCCCGGCCCGAGGTGGTGGCCCCAGATCAGGTGGTGCCCAACACCTACCTGACCCTGACGGGGGTGGGCGGAACACCAGTCAAAGTGCCCGTGGCAAGGGTACACCTGAAGTGGGGGGCCAAGGAGGGCCCCAAGGATGTGGGGGTACACCCGTATTTGCCCACTGAGGTATTGATGGGGGGGGACCTGGAGAACTGGCCAAGCAACCCCCAAAAGGCACTGGTTGTGACCCGCAGTCAGAGCCGGCGAGGGGCCCTGCGCCCTGGCCTTGGGGGGGGTGCCTTGCCTGAGGCGCAGGACCCTAACCTGGTGGGGAGGGAACGCCCAGGGACACGGCTCAGGGAGGCTGCAGCTTCAGACCCAGCGGGCGAGAAAGAGCAGGTGGCCATCCCTGTCCCAGCTGCTGAGTTCCAGGCCGAGTTGCAGAGAGATCCCTCCTTGCGGAAGATAAGGGACCTGGCCGACCTCAATGCGGTACAGACCATGGGACGAGGTGGCCGGAAAAGGTTCCTGTGGGAGAAGGGGTTCCTGTACCGAGAATGGGCTCCCCCAGGGAAAATGGAGTCAGGGGGGATCAGGAGGCAGCTGGTGGTACCCCAGAAGTATCGCCGCCAGCTGCTGTGCCGGGCCCATGACATTCCCCTCTCAGGGCACCAGGGAACCTGGCGTACCCAGCAGAGGCTGCTACGGAGCTTTTACTGGCCTGGGGTCTTTGTTACTGTCCGACAGTACTGCGGATCCTGTGACCCCTGTCAGAGGGGGAGGAAGGCCTGGGACAAGGGGAAAACAGCTTTAGGACCCTTGCCCAGCATAAAGGATCCTTTCCAGAGGGTGGCCAAGGTTAAAAGGGCGGCTCTAAACCAAGAGAGCCCAAAGCACAGACCTCCAGACTGGAGCGCTGGGAGAAGACCACAGCCCAGTTGGAACCCCAGAGGTATGGGGGTGGGAAAAGGGCACAGGCCGCATAAACCTTCCCACATGCGAACTGCGAGTGCCATCAAGCACCCCGACCTAAGGGGGGGCGTGAAACTGAAGGGGCCTGGTGTAATTCCCACCAAGGAACTGGAGGGATGCGGGGGCATCCATGGGAACGGGGGTAGGTTCGAACTTCCCCAGGTCACTGGCTAAAGTGACCCCGCTCAGTTCGGTCTCGAAGGGGGGAGAGATGTGACGAACTGGGACTGTTCTTGCTGGGGTGTGGGAATGCTGACAGGGGAGTGTGACTAGGATGGTCTGCATCGGAGGATGGGAGTCGGCCCGAGGGAACATACCTGAGCTTGTAACATGAGAACCCAGGAGGGGGTTGGAGGTCAGGTGACTCCGGGGCCCGGGAAACTGAACAAAGGCTGTGGGAGGGGTCGCTGAAGGCAGAGTGCTGGAAGCAGGCTGGAGAGATGGCTGGGAGGCAGAGATGGCTCTGACCCCCCAAAGGGGGGTGGGCTGGGATGCCCTGGGACCCCAAGCTGGACCTAACTGAGGGGGGCCCTGTTGTCTGTGCCTGCAAGACCTGTCTTGGACTGTATTCCTGTCATCCAAATAAACCTTCTGCTTTACTGGCTGGCTGAGAGTCATGGTGAATCGCAGGAAGCCGGGGGTGCAGGGCCCTGAGTCCCCCAATACTCCGTGACAACTGGTGGCAGCGGCGGGATCTACTGCACCCCGTGGACGGCGCTTCCTGCAGTAAGTGACTGGGGAGCAGTAAAACGAAGGGGGATTGACGGGGACCAGGCGTGCTGAAGAGTGAGAGAGAGACGGTTATTACCCCTGGGAGTGTGTGACCAGCGAGAAGGACTTTTGCAGTAACAGGGTCCCCCGGGGGGATCGCAGCGAGTGGTCCCAGGGGCGGAGGAGTCTGCAGCTCGACCCTGGCAGAGAGGTGGTGACCTCGAGAAGGGCTGGCACACTAGGGGTCCCCCTGGGAACTGTGGGGAGCTGTGAGCACACAGGCCGGTGAGTGGCCAGCAGGAAGATGTATGCCAAGCGGCTTAAGAGCGACCTGGTGGAGCTGTGCAAGCAGAGGCGGCTGCGCATTGGGAGGCTCACCAAAGAACAGCTCATTGCCCAGCTGGAGGCGGAAGATCGCGCGAATGAACTGATCCCTGTGTCTCAGGGAAGCAGCCTGGCAAATGCAGCGCAGGCACCAGTGTCTGTCCCAGCTGGGAGTGGTCAGCCGGCTGCTGAGGGCTTCCCGAGACCCCTCCTTCCTATGCCTAGGGGAAGGGTGGGGAGGAGCCCAGCAAATACCGAAGGCGCCGTGACCCCCCCGGCCAGCAGGGGATCCTCCCGGCGAAGCTCGCCGGCCAGCAGAGGATCCTCCCGGCGACGTTCGGCATCCGTGGAGCGGAATTGGCTGGAATGGGAGAAAGAGCTAAAACTGAGAGAGCTGGAGGATCGTGAACAACAGAGACAGCATGAAGAGAGACAGCGTCAGCATGAACGGGAGGAGAAAGAGAGACAGAGACAGGAGAATGAGAGACAGCGTCAGCATGACCTGGAACTGGCGAGATTGAAGGGCAGCGAACCCCCGGCTGCGGTGAGTGAGGGGGGACCCAGGACTGCACGGAGCTTTGATAAGTGCATCATGGCCCCATACAAGGAGGGGGAGGACATGGATGACTTCCTGGAGGCCTTTGAGACGGCCTGCGAGCTGCACCGGGTTGATCCCGCGGACAGACTCCGGGTCCTTACCCCCTTACTGGACCCCAAATCCGTGGCATTGTACCGCCAACTGGGAGAGGCAGAGAAAGGGGACTACGAACTATTCAAAAAGGCCCTGCTACGTGAGTTTGGGCTGACTCCTGAGATGTACCGGGAAAGGTTCCGGAGTCAAGATAAAACCCCTGAGATCTCATATCTGCAACTAGCCGTCCGCATGGAAAGATACGCCAGCAAGTGGGCTGGTGGGGCCCAGACGAAGGAGGACCTGATTAAACTGCTGGTACTGGAGCAACTGTATGAGCGGTGCCCATCCGACCTGAGGCTGTGGTTGGTGGACAGAAAGCCAGAGAACCCGCGACACGCCGGGCAGCTGGCTGATGAGTTTGTAAAGAGCCGGTCAGGGGGTGGCAGGGAGGAGCCCCAAAGGAACAGGCCCGCCGCGATGCAGAGAGAGAGTCACCCTGGGACCTCCCAAAGGGGGAATATGGGGAATCCCCTCCCACGGGGAAGGCCCAGCATCAGGGACAACCGACCGGCTCGAGGGGACCCACGGGACCTGAGCTGCTATTACTGCGGCCGAAGAGGCCACGTTCGGGCCCAGTGCCCCAAGCTCAAGGACAGACTGAGCAGACCGAACCCGCACCGGGTTAACTTGGTAGAGGCCCAGACGGACGAGGGGCAGGCTTCCCACGCAAGAGGGGCTGGCAGCTTATCAACTGCTCAAGAGAGAGAAGGGCCCCCGGCCAGCTTCTCTGGGGGGCCAGATGCTCCGGATTCAAAGTTCTCCGTTTACAGGGTTGGCGCGGGGCTGTCCCTGCGGAGCGAGTGCCTTGTTCCCCTGGAGGTGGATGGGAAGAAAGTTTATGGATACTGGGACACGGGCGCAGAGGTGACACTGGCCCGGCCCGAGGTGGTGGCCCCAGATCGGGTGGTGCCCAACACCTTCCTGACCCTGACCGGGGTGGGCGGGACCCCATTCAAGGTTCCCGTAGCGAGGGTACACCTGAAATGGGGGGCCAAGGAGGGCCCCAAGGACGTGGGAGTGCACCACCATTTGCCCACTGAGGTGTTGATGGGGGGGGACCTAGAGGACTGGCCAAGCAGCCCCCAGACCGCCTTAGTCGTGACCCGTAGCCAGAGCCGGCGAGGGGCACTACGCCCTGACCTTGGGAAGGATGTCCCACCGGAGGCACCGAACCCTTCCCGGGTGGGGAGGGAACACCCAAGGACAGGCCGCGGGGTGGCTGGGGCTTCCGACCCAGCCGACGAGAGGGAGCAGGTCCCCATCCCTTCCCCAGCCGCCGAGTTCCAGGCCGAGTTGCAGAAGGACCCCTCCCTGCGGAAGCTAAGGGGCCTGGCTGACCTCAGTGTGGTACAGACCATGAGGAGAGGATGCAAGGAGAGGTTCCTGTGGGAGAAGGGGTTCCTGTACCGAGAGTGGGCTCCCCCGGGGGAAGTGGAGTCGTGGGGGATCAGGAGGCAGCTGGTGGTTCCCCAGAAGTTTCGCCACAAGCTACTGTACCTGGCCCATGACATCCCTCTCGCAGGGCACCAGGGGATCCGGCGCACCAGGCAGAGGCTGCTACAGAACTTTTACTGGCCCGGGGTCTTCACCAACGTCCGGCAGTACTGCCGATCCTGTGACCCCTGCCAGAGGGTGGGGAAGGCCCGGGACAAGGGGAAGGCAGCATTGAGACCTTTGCCCATCATAGAGGAGCCTTTCCAGAAGGTGGCCATGGACATAGTGGGACCTCTCAGCAAGACGACCCGGTCTGGGAAGAAATACATCCTGGTGGTGGTAGATTTCGCCACCCGCTACCCCGAGGCAGTGCCCTTATCGTCCATTGAAGCAGACACTGTGGCGGATGCGCTGCTGACCATTTTCAGCCGAGTGGGGTTCCCCAAGGAAGTCTTGACGGACCAAGGGTCCAACTTCATGTCGGCCCTACTCCGGTGCTTGTGGGAGAGATGTGGGGTCCGGCACAACTGGGCCTCAGCATATCACCCCCAATCCAACGGGCTGGTGGAGAGGTTCAATGGGACGCTAAAAATGATGCTGAAAACATTTATGAATCAGCACCCGCAGGACTGGGACAAGTACTTACCTCACCTGCTGTTTGCGTACAGGGAGGTACCCCAGGAGTCTACCGGGTTTTCGCCTTTCGAACTGCTATATGGAAGGCGGGTAAGGGGGCCCCTGGACCTGATGAGAGACGAATGGGAGGGGAAGGCCACTCCTGACGGAGAGTCGGTGGTGGAGTATGTCCTGACCTTCCGGGAACGACTTGCCGAGCTCATGGGCCTGGCCAGGGAGAATCTGGCCAGAGCCCAGAGGAAGCAGAAGGTCTGGTATGACCGCACAGCACGGGCCCGCGCCTTCGCCACTGGGGATCAGGTGATGGTCCTCATCCCCGTGAGGAAAAACAAACTCCAGGCCGCCTGGGAAGGGCCCTTCAAGGTTGTCAAGCAACTAAACGAGGTAAACTATGTGGTGGAGCTGTCGAACCGGGCACACCACCACCGGGTGTACCATGTGAATATGATGAAGCCATATTATGACAGGGGGAATATGGTGTTGGCCGTGTGTGGACAGTGGGAGGGGCAGGGAGATGACCCTTTAGTAGATCTATTCCCTGGGACAAGAGTTGGCTTCCCCCTGGAAGCAATTCCCCTCTCTGATCGGCTAACCCCTGCCCAGCGAGCTGAGATCGGAGGGGTGCTGCATCTGTACCAGCAGCTGTTTTCCAACCAGCCTGGACGCACTAATCTGACTGTCCACCGGGTGCAGACAGGATCGCACCCGCCTATAAAATGCTCCCCCTTCCGAGCCACAGGGAAAACTGCTCAGGACCTGGAAAGAGAGGTCAATGACATGCTGGCTTTGGGGGTGATCCAGCCGTCTTCCAGCCCTTGGGCCTCGCCGGTGGTGCTGGTCCCCAAAAAGGACGGGTCGATCCGGTTCTGTGTGGACTATCGGAAGCTCAATGCCATCACTGTAGCCGATGCCTACCCCATGCCCAGGCCGGACGAGCTCCTAGACAAGCTGGGAGGTGCTCGGTACCTTACCACCATGGATCTTACAAAGGGCTATTGGCAAGTGCCGCTGGATGCAGATGCCAGGCTGAAATCGGCCTTTGTCACCCCTCTGGGGCTCTATGAGTTCCTGACCCTGCCCTTCGGCCTCAAGGGAGCGCCGGCCACCTTCCAGCGCCTGGTGGATCAGCTACTGAGGGGGATGGAGAGTTTTGCCGTGGCGTATATCGATGACATCTGTGTCTTTAGCCAGACCTGGGAGGACCACATATCCCAGGTTAGACAAGTGCTGGACCGACTCCAGAAGGCTGGGCTGACCGTAAAACCGGAGAAGTGCAAGGTGGGGATGGCTGAGGTATCCTACCTAGGCCACCGGGTGGGAAGCGGCTGCCTAAAGCCGGAACCAGCCAAAGTGGAGGTGATCAGAGACTGGCCCGCTCCTCAAACCAAAAAGCAGGTCCAAGCCTTTATTGGGATGGCAGGGTACTATCGGAGGTTCGTGCCCCACTTTAGCGCCATAGCCGCCCCCATCACTGAGCTGTGCAAGAAGGGGAAGCCAGACAAAGTGGTCTGGACCGAGGAGTGCCAGGAGGCTCTCCGGGCGCTGAAGGAGGCTCTGGTCAGTGGCCCAGTTCTGGCAAACCCAGACTTTGACAAGCCCTTTATGGTGTTCACCGACGCCTCAGACACAGGACTGGGGGCGGTGTTAATGCAGGAGGATGAAAAGGGGGAGAGACACCCCATCGTGTACCTGAGCAAGAAGTTGCTACCCCGGGAGCAGAACTACGCGGCCATCGAGAAGGAATGCCTGGCCATGGTGTGGGCCCTCAAGAAACTAGAGCCATATCTCTTTGGGCGTCACTTCACCGTGCACACCGACCACTCTCCCCTGACCTGGCTGCACCAGATGAAAGGAGCCAACGCCAAGCTCCTGAGATGGAGCCTGCTCCTGCAGGATTATGACATGGACGTGGTCCATGTGAAGGGACGTGACAACCTGATAGCGGACGCGTTGTCCCGGAGAGGGAGCCCTGAACTTCCCCAGGTCACTGGTCAGAGTGACCCCGCTCAGTTCAGTCTCGAAGGGGGGAGAGATGTGACGGAGCAGGGAGCAGGGCAGATTTGACCTGGGAATGTTGCAGGGGGGTTGCAGTGGGGATGTGGGACTTCCCTTGAAGGAAGCTACCTGAGCTGTAACCTGAGCCAGGAACGGGGGTGGGGAGAATTAACACCTTCTGCCCGGGAGACTGAACAAAGGAGAGGAGCAGCGGGAGGAGTTGGGAGTTTAGTTTCGGTTTGGGCTGGGTGGTGCAACGCAGGGAACCCCAAGCTGGGGTCTAAGCTCCCTGAACCTCCCAGAGGGACCTAATTGAGGGGGTCTGGTCGTACCTACACGCTCTGCTTGAGACTGTGTTCCTGTCCTTAAATAAACCTTCTGCTTTACTGGCTGGTTGAGAGTCGCAGTGAATCTCGGGAAGAGGGGTGCAGGGCCCTAACTCCCCCACAATCCGCAACAACTGGTGGCAGCGGCGGGATCTACTGCACCCCATGGACAGCGCTTCCTGCAGTAAGTGACTGGGGAGCAGTAGATCCCGCCGCTGCCACCAGTTGTCGCGGAGTGTGGGGGAGTCAGGGCCCTGCACCCCTCTTCCCGAGATTCACTGCGACTCTCAACCAGCCAGTAAAGCAGAAGGTTTATTTAAGGACAGGAACACAGTCTCAAGCAGAGCGTGTAGGTACGACCAGACCCCCTCAATTAGGTCCCTCTGGGAGGTTCAGGGAGCTTAGACCCCAGCTTGGGGTTCCCTGCGTTGCACCACCCAGCCCCAACCGAAACTCCACTCCAAACTCCTCCCGCTGCTCCTCTCCTTTGTTCAGTCTCCCGGGTAGAAGGTGTTAATTCTCCCCACCCCCGTTCCTGGCTCAGGTTACAGCTCAGGTAGCTTCCTTCAAGGGAAGTCCCACATCCCCACTGCAACCCCCCTGCAACATTCCCAGGTCAAATCTGCCCTGCTCCCTGCTCCGTCACACCCCCCCTGGGGTAGCTCCCTTGGCTTCAGTGTGTTCACCCCAGGGAGGAGTCTGGCCCCTCTCCCTAGCAGGGGCCGTCCCTCTTCTCCTGTTCACCCCTGGTGGGGCAGCAGGGACTGCCCCCTTGACCCGGCTGCTGACTGGATTCCCCAGGGGCTCGGGGGTCCCCTGGGTTACAGCCACCTGCTGCCGCGTGCCAAGGCCCTGCCCTGGGTGCCGCTGCGCTGGGTCCGTGCAGCCGAGGGACAAGGGGAGGCTGGGGCAGAGCCTGCTCTTCGCTAACAGCTCCAACCCGGGGCCCTGCTGCTACGGCAGGAGCATGGCTGGAAGTGATGGAGCGGACGTGTCTCCCGCTCCCAACCCCTGACGGGCGAGCCCAGGCCCCGCTAGCGCTCGGGGCTGGCCAGGGGCCAGCATCTCCTCTGATTCGGGTGCCTCAGTTCCTGGATGCCCAGCCGGGGACTGGGACTGTGGGGTGGGGGCGACTTGTGCACAAAGGGAGTCTCACCATGCATTGTGATTGGGAGCCCCGGGGCCGGGGAGGAGAGCCCCTCACAGCTCAGAGCCTGCAAGGCGCATCGAGGGCAAACCCTGGGGGTTCAGAAAGCTCAGGACTTTAGGGCTGTGGCGGGGGGGGGGGGAGCCTAGGCAGCGAGTGCTGCAGGTGCTCAGCACCTCTGAAAATTTGGCCGTGTCTTAAATGGAGCCCCCAGATCAGGCTGGGTTGTTGGCAGAGGCTGGCTGGGAGCTGAGGGTTGGCTCTGGGGGTTTGACCAGGCCGGGTCGGGGTTGGCTCTGGGGTTATGACCAGGCCGGGTTGGGGTTGGCTCTGGGGGTATGGCCAGGCCAGGTCAGGGTTGGCTCTGGGGGTATGACCAGGCCGGGTCGGGGTAGTCATGCTCTGGGGTTAGGGGTCAGAATCAAGCACCCTGGGGTTAGAGGTCAGGGATTAGAGTTGGGCATGGTCTGGTAATAGGGTTGGGGTCAGTGTGGCTGGGTTAGGGGTCAGGGTGGGGTCAGTGTTAGGTGCACGCTGGTGCGGGGTGGGTTGTGCAGGTCGGTGTTACAGGGGTGTGGGCGGGGTTAGGAGTCAGTGTGAGGCACGCTGGCATGGGCAGGGGTCAGCACTGGGTAGGGTTACCATTCGTCCGGATTCCCCCGGATATGTCTGGCTTTTTAGCTAAAAATAGCGTCCGGGGGGAATTTGTGAATGTCCGGTTTTCCGCCCGCGCCCCCCCCCCCCCATGCAGAGCGCGCCCCTCCTCCGCTTCCCCTGCAGCAGAGATCACTCCCTCCCTCCCTCCCTGCATTCTCAGATCCCTCCGGCAGTCTGGAGCTTCTCCCCCGCTCCTCCTGCCCAGCGTGCCGGGACGAACGGCTCAGGCCATTCCTGAGCAAGCTCACAGAGACATTAGGCGAAGGCCAACAACAAGGGGGCCAGGGGGTCGGAGAAGGGGCAGGGAGGTTCTGGAGGGGGCAGTCAAGAGATGGGGGGGCGGGAGTTCGGGGGGCTTTCTGGGGGGGGGGAGGGGATAAGGTTTTGGGCAGTCAGGGTACAGGTAGGGGGTAGGGTCCTGGGGGGCAGTTAGGGTGGGGGGGTCTTAAGAGGGGGCAGTTAGGGGACAAGGCACAGGGAGGCTTAGGTGGGGGTGGGGTTCTGGAGGGCGGTTAGGAGCAGGGGTCCCAGGAGGGGGCAGTCAGGGGACAAGGAGCAGGGGGGAGGGTTGGGGATTCTGAGGGGGGGTGGGGCTAGGGCAGGACAGGGGCGGGGCTAGGGCGGGGCTCCTCCCGTCCTCTTTTTTGCTTGCTGAAATATGGTAACCCTAGCACTGGGCACTCTCTGGGGGGCTGGGGCCTGGTCCCGTCTAGCTCTCCACTGGGACTTCTCTCCCTGCAGGTGGGTTTCAGGCACTACAAGGACTACGTGGCGTATGTGTGGGCCAAACATGAGGACCCAGAGGGCAGCATGTACCAGGTGTGTGAGCATGGTGGGGCCCACACAGCCCCCGTTCATGGCCATGCACCCAGCTGGCCCCCGCTGGCCGCTCCTTTTGCCTCTGCTTCCCAAGTACCCCACTGAGCCCCCCGTCTTCCCCCCCACAACGGTGAGCGAGCCCTCCCTGCTGTGCCGAGCATCCGCGCCAGCCAGGTGAGCGTCAGTCCCTGAGAGAGCCTGGTGTGCTCGGGATCTCCTGGCCCACAGCGTCTTAGGGCAGCCTCCCTCCAGGCTGGGTGGAGCACACAGCCCACACAGGCAGCCATTGTTAGCAGGACATCCTGCACCAGAGGGGAGTTGTGCTGGGGGCCACCAGGTGTGTGTGTGGGGGGGAGCTGGGGAACCAGCACCAGCCAGAGGCCAGGTGTGGGGCTTTACAGCTTGTAGGACAGTCCAGGGGCTGGATCCGTGACTAGAGAGACAGCCACATGCCCAGTTGAGCCAGCCCCTCACAGCATGGAGACAGCCGCTGCCCTGTGGGCAGACGATCACACAATCCCATGCAAGCCACCTGACAGCCTGGAGCCTGGACTCCATGCCACAGAAGGAGCAAGGCCCTTGCCAACGGCTGCTGGTGGTAGTGATCTGCATTGCAGTCTGTGCCCATGGGCCCTGGGTACCAGGCTCCCAGCGAGCAGGCATTCAGCCCCTTTGGCCTCTCGGCGCTCCTGCATTCATGACTAGTGCCATGCCCCCTCTCAGCGCTGCCCAGGGCACTTCTCCATCTGCCAGCTCTGCGTTTGCCTGTCCCCTTAGAAACGCCCTTGGGCGCCAGACGTCCTTCCTGGGTACGCCAAGGGGCACTGTGATGGGCCTGCATCTGAGCTACCCTGCTGGATGCTCTGCCGTGCCAGGGGTGGGGGTGGGTCGGGTGCATTGCAGGGCCCATCTCGTGTGGGTGGTACGGCCCCTGACGCCCCCTTGCTCTCCCCGGGGCTGTAGGTGATGTTTTCGGAGGAGGCGCTACCTAAAGGGAAGGGCGAATACATTCTCGGTTACTACGGCAACAACTACAGCAGCATCACTGGGGTGACAGAACCCTTCCAGGTGAGCAGCTTCCTGCCAGGCGTGTCCACAGGGGGCAAGACGCAGCGGGGGGCGGGGGCACTATGCAGGTGGGGACAGGGAGTGCACCGGGGGGTTGCTGTGCAGGTACAAGGGCATCACGGTGGGGGAGAGGAGATGGGGGGGGGGATGATGGGGAGGGGAGCTCTGGGGGTGTGAGCTAAACTATATGGGGGTTCTTGGGGGGCCCCATGGCACCAGCTGCTGCCCAGACACCACAGAAGTTGAGCTGGCCTTGCCCTGAGTGGTGCTGTGACATGTCTATCCCCCCTCCCCGCTCCCTGGTAGCTGAACCCTCGGTGTAGGGAGGTGAGGGGCATGAGAGAGGGCGGACTGGGTGTACCGCCTGCCCTGAGACACCCGCGCTCCCCGTGGGGCAGCGCCAGCCTTGTCTCCCCGCTGACTGTCTCTGTGGGCGTGCAGATCTCGCTGCCCACGTCGGAAGAGGGCAGCAGCCAAACGGACAGCTCGAACGCCAGCTCTGAGGAGGAGGACAACAGCACCCTGGTCCTGCTGGCGCCCAAGTCCCGCAGCCCCAGCCCTGGCAAGATGAAGAGCCACCGGAGCCGCAGCCCCAGTCTCCCCAAGTTCCAGGGGCTGATCCTGAGGCCGACGAGCCGCGAACGGGGGCCCAGCCGCAGCCCGTCCCCGCAGAGCCGACGCCCCGTGAAGGGCGAGATCCCCAGCATCCAGCTGCCAAAGGAGGAGCCGCCCTGGCCCAATGCCAAGACCCAGGAACCAGCGCGAGCTGCCGAGAGCCGGGAGAGCAGCCGTGCCCCCGGCTACAGGACTGCGGGGGAGCACTGCGGCACCTGGTGCCTCTCTGACGACAACCCCCTGGCCAGGGCCAACCCCCGGAACCTCGGCCTGCTGCCCGCGCTCCGCCTGGAGACTGTCGACCAGGCCATGGGCCCAAGGCGGGCGAGTGCAGACCAGGGCTACCCTGCCAGGAGGATGAGTCCCACCAGCCCCACGGCCGGGGCTGCCAACCTGTTCAGCACCTCCCCCAAAGAGGGGAGCGGTTCCAGGGACAGCCAGGAGCCCCCGCCAGCTGCGGGCACCACTGGAGCCACTCAGTGCCGAGCAGCTGGCATCACGCCGTGACTGCTGGGCCTGGCCTCTGTGCGCCCATGTGCAACGATCCCCGTTTTGAGCTTGCCGTGTGCTTCCTCGTGTGCTGCCTCTCCTGCCCGCACTGTGATCCGTCCCTGCTGGTGTGATGTAGGCAACAGCCGTTAGCGAGCCACACGCCCTGCTCAGGGCTGCCCGGGCATCGGCCATCGCACGGTCGCTCCGCTCCCCACGGCTGCTCACCCCAGCCATCCGCCCGCCGGGCCCGGTAGTGTGAGTGCAGTGACGCCCTGGCAGGGCCGCAGTGCCCCTTCCTCCGTGTTAGCTGTTCCAGCCGTGAAACCTTCCACCCCAGGCTGTGTGCCTGGGTCCCAGCTCCGATTCCATCAGCTCGGAGACGGAGCCTTGGGCAGCGCTCCCCGGGCAGCCTGGAGCACGGACTCCGTAGGGCATGAGCAGGGCCAGGGAGTCGGGACACTGGGTATGGCAGGGCCCCCGGCAGCAGTCAGTGGCGATGCCAGGGACTGTGGGCAGGGCTGGCAGCCTGAGGCTACCAGGATGTGACGGGGGGAGCTGGCTGTGAGTGGCTGGCAGACCAAGCTGCAGCCCGAGTCCTCCTCTGTGCGGGGTGAGCCCAGACGGAGTAGAGCTTTCCTTTGCCGCACTGCTGGGCCGAGCCCGCTGCCCTCACCCACGCGGAGCAGGCTGGGGAAGAGGCAAGGCAGTGGGGCTGGCCCCATGGCCCGGACGACAACGTGGATGGGGGGGAGGGGTGCTGAGGAGCCTTCTGGGGGCCCAGCTGGAGTCTCCAAGGGGGTGGGTGCCAGGCACCCAGCGGGGCAGGAGGGCTGAGCGCTGGCCCTGGCTCTGCGGCTGCGTGGGGAGCATGTCAGGTCACTCAGGACAGTAGCACTGACCCACAGGGCTGGGGCAGGAGCTGGGCCTGGTGCAGAAATGGGGGCACAGGGACAGTGTCAGGGGAGATGAGAGCAGAGGGGGACAGGACAGAGCCAAGCAGCACAAGTGGGGGGGGGTCACTGACCCACAGCCTGGCCTGGTCCTGTAGCACAAGTGCCCATGTGGGAGGGAACAACCCAAAGCTGCCAGGGAGTGTGTGGACCTGGCTGCCCTGGGGCCCACGGCAAGTCCTACCACATTGCAGCTGATGGAATAAACGACCCACCCCCAGGTGCCCACCCTGTGCTTTGATTTACTGAACTGGTATCTGCAGGAGGAGGTGGGGCCGGGATGGCAGGGTTACCACGGGGCCTGGGGCTGGCTTGTGGGGCCTGCAGCCCCCCTTGGCTCTCACGGGGAAGGCCTGGGCTGGCTCAGCATTTGGATGGCAGTGCTCAGTAGTAGGCACTCCCCTGGCACTCCGTGCCAGCCCATGCCCCAGCCCAGCACTAAGGGGGCCTGTGAAAGCGGGGTGCTAGTCACAGGTGGTTCCTGAAGGCCCAGCCTTCCTTTGCAGCAGCAGGGAGCTAGTCGGGGGGGGGGGGGGGGGGGGGTCATTCTTTTGTG
This sequence comes from Trachemys scripta elegans, assembly GCF_013100865.1. Classification (NCBI taxonomy): domain Eukaryota; kingdom Metazoa; phylum Chordata; order Testudines; family Emydidae; genus Trachemys; species Trachemys scripta. The sequence continues at coordinate 28,563,114 of NC_048312.1, read as the reverse complement.
CCTCGCCCGCTTGCTCTGCCTGGCTCTGTACTGGGAGCGCAGGGGCAGGGGCCATGGCCCCTCCGTGTGCAGCTCACTGCATGTGGGGGGCTCCTGAGCGCCCCCCACCCTCAGCACAGGAACTGGAGCAGCAGAGCAGTGGGGGGAGGTGCCCCTGGTGAGGGGTGGGGGCCCTGACTCCCCACAACATAGCAGACAAGGGTGTACCAAGCCAGTTGCTGCCCCGCTGCTGATGCTTCCCTGAGCCGAGCTCCCCTGCCCCACACTGCCCTCGGGGGCAGGGGTGGCTGGCAGCTTGAAGTCAGTGCTGTTCCCTCCCTCCCCTGGAGAGTTGGGGCCCTAGGTCCTGTCCCATCACCCCCATGTGAAAAATCCCCCCCCCCCCAAGCCATCTGCACCCGCTGGCTCCCCTTGGCCTCCCCACCCCCCCAGGCGTGTGCACACCCTGGCTCCCTTGCTCTGCCTTTGCTGTGAATAAAATTAGCAACGTTCCCCCTGGCCCACACCCCCTATGCAGCAGGGGTGGCTGGCTGGCCTGCCCTTCCCATGGGCCTGGGGAGGAAGAGGCCACAGTCCCCTGCAGGCAGCCCTCCCCCCTCCTCTTCTGCTAGTGGCCTGGGTACTGCTGGGGGGGAGAGGGCACAGAATGAGGGGGAGGCACAAGAGTCTGATGGGACAGAGAAGTAGCCCCCCCCCCCCCCCCCCCCCCGGCGGCAGGAGCTGGGGGCTGCTCAACCCACCCCGGGCCCAGGCCCCGCCCAGGACGCAGCCGGCGTGAAGGAAACACTTTATTGCTGCATTATTTACAGAGCAATGGCCCCTGGCCCTGGCCCACAGCTCCATGCCTGCTTCAGGCCCAGCCGGAACGGCCCCCTTTGCCCCATACCCGGCCCCCAGAGGGGCAGCGCTAGGGGGAGGGCTGCAGCATTAGGGGGAAAAGATGTAAAGAAATAGGCTCTGTAGAAAAGTTGTCCCTACAGCTGTCATGGGCCAGTTCTGCCCCCAACCCCTGGCAGTAACAGGCTCACACAGCAAGGCTGGGAACAGCACCCCACAGTCTTGACTCACCCCCCTTCTCCCCCCAGCCTAGAGGAGGTACAGCTGAGCCCTCCTGCCCCGCTCAGGTGGGGGCACTGCTAGTGGCAGCGGCCCCTCCCCCCAGCATGGGATTCCCCACAGGGTGGGGCTGGTTTCCCCTGTCTCAGCCCCCCGGGCTGCAGTCCTGAAGAGGGGCCACTGCTGCCCCCCATGGCAGAGCTTCAGGAAGTGGCCTCCTGGCCTGGAGCTTCTCCCCTAGGGCCCGTGTTCAAGGGACCCAGCTGGGGCCCAGCCCTGGGGGGTGCCCATGGGGCAGGACAGAGCCCCTCCCCCAGGCAGGGTGCTCCCGGGGGAGGGAATGTGGAGGGGAGGCAACGCCTTAGCCTGGCCCCACACGTGCACCACAGCTCCTGCCCGGGCCAGGGCCCTGCCCAGCCCACCCTCAGGAGTGTGTGGCAGGGGGCAGCGGCACCAGCAGGTGAAGGAGAGGGAGGGGACAACCAAGCCCCTGTCCCAGACCAGGCTGGGAGGGTCCTGTCTCCCTGCAGTGCCCATGCTGGAGGCTACAGGCTGCCCAGTGGCACTGTCAGTCTCCCAGCCCTGCCGGAGGTGAGCAGGGGCAGGGCTGGCCACAGTGTCAGCGCCACGTTCCCCCTGCAGACAGGCTGGCTCCGTGGTCCCACGTCCAGGCTGTGCCCTGGCCTCAGTGGGGTGCTGGGTGATGGTCTGACCTCCGGGCTGCCCTGGCCAGCTGGAGACACTTGTCGTAGAGTCTGGGGGGGCTGCCCTGCGCCTCCCACTCCTGCCGCTTGACCTTGACGGAAGCTGCGGGCCGCGCCTGCCACCGCCCCAGCGTGTTCTTCAGGTGCTGCGCAGGCGTCAGGACGGCCCGGCCCAACCCGATGCAGCTGGGAGAGAAGAGGAGCCCGCTTAGCCCAGGGAGCGCCACGCCGCTGGCACCAGGGGAGGCCCCAGCCCTTGGCTTGCTGGGGAATCAACCCCCATGGGGCCAAGGAGGGAGGGTGGGAGGAAGGCAGGGGCCCAGCCCCCTCAGTTCCACCCTGCTCCCGTGGGCCCATGGGGGCATGCTGTGGGGAGCTGACCTGAGCCCCTCTCTTCCAGCCTCCCACAGCCTCTGGGCCTGGGCACTCCCTCCAGCCCGCCTGCTTGGCCAGCCTGCCCCATGTGCCCCACTCGGGCTGTGCCTTCTGCCAGGTCCCACCATGGCACTGCCACTGTTAATGGCTGAGTGCTGCCAGGCAGCTGGGGGGAGGGAACCAGAGCTGAGAGGGGCGGGGGGCTGGGCAGGGCAAGGGGCTCCAGGTGGGGAAGGGCCCCTCAATGCCAGCGGTCCCCCCCCCCCGCCAGGAGATCCAGGCTCCAATCCCTCCCGCCCTGTCTATGCGCAGGGTGATCCTCTGCTGCCACCCAGTGGGGAGAAAGCCGCATTGCAAGCCCAGCCTGGGCTGCCCCTTCCAGCACCTCCAAGGGGATCTTCAAACAGAGGTAGGGCCCAAGCTAGGCAGCACCCACGTACCAGCATAGGGGACCTCCCCCCACCCCCAGACTGGGAGCCCAGGCTGCAGGGGACTCCATGCCCCCCTTCTCCCGAGCCCCAGCCCCGGGCACAGAGGCTCTGAGCCTGGCCTGGGCAGCCCCTGGTACTGATGCTGTACTCACTTGGGCTGCTGCTCCCCGTCGGCGCAGCCCCTGGGCGGCTCCAGCACGAAGCAGGCCGTGGAGATGAAGTCGGACAGCACCTCATTGGGACCCTTCGTCCTGCGCAGGAACCGCGCCAGCCTGTGGGGACAGGGCACAGCTCACAGCGGGACCCCACTGGGGGCAGAGAGGCAATGCTGGGCATGGGCCAGCACCCCTCCAGACATGCACCGAGTGCCCCCTGCTCCTGCAGAGTCACCAGCACCTCCACCCTGTCTCCGGGGCCCTTCCCTCTCGCCCACTGCAGAGACCGCCTGGCACAGTCCCTGGGAGCCAGGGTTAGCTTGGGCAACAGTGGGAAGGAAAAGGCCCAGCACCAGGCCCTTGGCCCCTCTCTCCATACACCAGTCAGAGCGGAGCCAGCCCGGGACACCCACCCGGCTGCACCCCAGGGGCGGCCCCGCTGCCTGAGGAAGTGGCACTCACCTGCGGGTGCAGTTGCAGTGGAACAGGGTGCGGGAGTCCGGGTTGCGCAGCTGGTACTTGACCTCATGGGGCGCAATCTTGTGCTCACACTGGTCAAGGTGCCGGTAGCATCCGCAGCTCCTTGCTGGGGCTGGGGGGAGGGAGTTGGGCTGGGGTCAACTGAGGCACATCATTCAGGCCCCCCCCAGCGGGTCAGGGGCCCAGAAATCCTGCACAGGGCCTCGCTCTGCACAATGTTGGGCCAAGCGCCATGGGCACTCAAGCTCTGTGCACACACATCATGGGCACGGGCACTCTCTGGGAGTTCCCCCGCAGAACATGCCACCCCAGAGAACCCACGGCAACCCCCCAGCCCCTGTGCCCAGAGCCCTCACTCACCCTGGCGGCTCAGCTCGGGCGGGTGCGGCGTGGGAGTGCGGCGTGGCTCCGAGGCTGGGGTGGGCGGCGAGTTAGTCCTTTGGGCAGGGCGCGCTGAGTCCCTGTCCTGGGGCTGCCCTACCCCCTCCATTCCAGCCCCACCAGGGGGTGGGCGCTCAGTCCCCGGCGTGGGGCCCTGCTCGGAGGCCCTCGTAAGGGGTGGTGGCTCCTGCCCCCCCAGGTCTGGGACATGCCTGTGTGGAGTGGTGGCTCCATCCTCAGCAGGGGCAGGGGGCAGTGTGCCCAGGCCCCTGGGCAGGGGGGGCGTGACAGGTCTTTGATCTTCTCTGGGGCTCTGGGACCCCTGGGCCCCAGCGTCCTGCCTAGGCGTCTTCCAGTTCTTCCTCTGGTGCTTCCTGCCCCGCCTGGCGTGCTTCTTGCCCTTGCCCGGGGGGCGCGTGGCAGGGCTGGCCGTCTCCCCCGGGGGCAGGCCGTAGTGGTACTGGCTTTGCTGCACCATCCGGGCCAGGGCTACGAGACCGTAGTGCTTACACCTGGGGAGCAGAGGGGGAGTGAGACAAGGCCCTCCCCCAAACTCCCACCCCCTCCAGGGCTGGGCTCTGCTCCCAGGGGTTTCCCTGAGCACCCACACGCCTGCCCCCTGCCAGCTGGCACTGAGAGGGCTGTGCTGCTGGAGCTCCTGACAGTCATGCCCCGGCTGGCACCGTGCCAGCATGTGGGAGTGCCAGGGTGGGGCCGACTGGCTGAGTCCCGCCTGCTGAGTCATGCCACCTGCAGCAGCCAGTCAGGGAGCAAGACACCCACACGCCCCACTGGTACCCAGCTGCTTCGCCACAGCACCCCCTCCCCCACACAGGGCCAGCCAGGGAACCCACAGCCTTCCCAGAGCCTGCACTGGCCAAGCGAGGGAGTCCCAGCGGGAGAGGCAGCCCAGGGCCGGAGAAGGGAGTAGGGCCAGGCTCTCGGCCAGGCATGCTGGCCCGATAGCCCTGCAGGCTCTGCCCTGATCGCCCACACACTGGATGGCAGCAGAGCCTAGCAACCCCCACCGGGCTGGGTCCCACCACCGGTCCCCTGCCCACTGTCTGCCCCCTGCTGACCTGTCTTCTCCCCCATTCCCCTCCACCACTAGAGGACAGTCACCTGGTAGAGTCCCCATGTGCCCCGCCTGCCACCAGCAGCCAGACCCCGCAGGGGACACACTGTGCTGGGCGAGTCTGTCCCTCTCTTCCCAGCCCACCCCTGCCCTGGGGCTCCTGCCTCCTTGGTGCAGCCCCGTGAGCAGCCCGGCTGGAGACTCACTTCTAGAGAGGTCTTGAGTTCAGGGACCTCACCGTGCTCCCAGGGCAGATGGCAGTCTCCCACACCTGAGCCAACCCTGCTCCCCCTGTTAGCCTGTGGCCGCTCCATGCAGTCTGGCAGGATTCGGGATGTCTGACGAGCTGACGCGGATCCATGGGGCACCTCATGAGAGCCCCTGGGAAGCTATCTCTGCACCCTGTCATGTGGCAGCAGGCACCCGGAGAGGAGCCCGTGGTGCAGGGGTGAATGGGAATGCTGCCCAATTCCAGGGACAGCCCCGGCTCTCCAGCACTGCTAGCAAAGGGCATTGCAGGGACACGCTAGTGAGAACCTGGCACAGCCCCCGCTCCAGTGACGCACCCAGGCCTGCTGGGCGCAGTGCCCAGAGACTGAACCTTGGCCTGGGGAAACTGGCTGCAGCTCCAGCCTGCCCTGTCTGATGGCCCTGGGGTCAGAGAGCCCCCCCGAGATGCTGGGCGTGGTTCTGTGAGCAGGGCCGGGGGCTCAGGACCCTGCCTGGGTACTCACCCTCCCCACCAGTGCCAGTCCACGCATGCTTCGCTCTGCTCCAGCACGAAGCATGGGACCTCCAGCAGGTTGAAGAAGGTGATGCCGACGACGTTGGAGATGGTGTCGTTCTGCTCCAGCAGGCACTGCTTGAACCTGCAACCCAGCGAGGGGCGTCAGGGCCGCGCAGCACAAGGCGGGCGGGGGGAGGAAGGGCTGGCTCAGACGAAGGGCACGAGGAGGGCGGGGGGGGCATAGAAGGGAGCGCAGAGGAGCCCTGCCGCTGTCCAAGCCCAGCCCCCTCCCGCGCTGAACCCCCGGTTAGCGGCTCTGCTGGGCGTGCGAGGTGACAGCGCCAGGATCCTGCACAGCCCGTGAAGCAGGAGTCGCCGAGGAAAGGGGCGGCCGGGGTCTGCCAGTGCCTCCGTGGGACCCGGGGAGTTGAGCCGTTTCTAGCCGCCCTCCTGCTGGCCGCAGACACTGGAGCAGGGGCGGGCACTCGGGAGCCGCATGGCACGGCTGCAGGAGGGGCTGGGGGGACCTGCAGGCCTCACCACCCCCAGCTCTGCTGATGCTCCTCAATCCCGACTCGCAGCCCCCCACTCTAGGCGTCTCCGGAGCCCAAGGTGCCAGGGTGGCTTTGTGATACAGACGGTAGCTCCCCAGTGGCTGAGCGGACAGCCCCGGGGAGCTGGTGCAGCACCAGGCGAGTCCTGCCCGTGCCAGCCCGGCTCACCTGGTGTCGCAGTCGCAGTGCGAGACGGTGTGCAGGCGGTAGTTGCGGATGCCGTAGTTGTACTCCAGGGCAGAGAGTTGCTCTGAGCATTGGTCGTGTTCCCGGCAGCACAAGTCTGGGCCCTGGAAGATTCCTGCAGGGGAGGGTCGGGTGGCTCAGGGGGGGCAGTGCCCAGCAAAGCAAAGCAACACTCCGCAGAGGCCCCAGCTCCCTCGCTGCTGCCCCCTGTGGGCAATGGGCGGGGCACCTATTGGCAGGGCAGGAGGGGACCTGCAGGGTGGGTTATTGTCTCACACGCTGGCCACGATCCCCAGCAGGGATCAGCACCCAACCCAGGCTGGACTTGCAGGGGCAGGGGCGCTGTACCTGCTGAAGGTCTGGCCCCATTAGGGCTTCTCTAGGGCCTCCCTCAAGTAGCCTGTAGAATGTCTTGGCCCCATGGGGCACCTTGGGCCACCGTCACCATGCTCAGGAATGCAGCAGCCTTGAACCAGCTCCCACAGATACTTACACCCCTCCTGCGGGGGTCACACGCAAAGGCTCACAGGCTGGGGTGGGGGGGGGTGAATTCCCCAGGGACCAGCCCCATCTACCAAGATGATAAAAGTCAAGACTGAGGGACACTGAGCTGTCCTGGCTCAGGCACAGATAGCCCCGGTGTCTGCCCCAGGCTGGGAGCCCACGTCTCCCGGTCCTGCTGGAACCACAGTTAGACCAGAGCCACTGAATCACAGCAAAGTCCCCACTGACAGGCAGCTCCTGCAGGTAGCATGGTGAGGAGACCGGGCAGCCTGTCCCCAGACACCCTAGGCCCAGGCGTGTGCCACCGGATCACCACTAGGGCAAATGCAGGAAGCTCATTTATTTCCCTTCAACTCATTCCAGCCTCTTTGGCCTTAGCCTGGGACCTGCCGGCTCCCCCTGCCCACAGTGCGGGGTCCCAGCTCTGCCCGCTCTGCCCCAGGGGAGCTGGGGGCACTGGGGACCTTGCAGCTCCACAACTCTTACCTAGCTCGTTGAGGTTCCCCGCAGAGTCCCCAGCTCCACACCACAGCGTCCCTGGCATCGTCCAGCCCCGCCGGGTCCTCCTGCGCCCACGCTCCTCCAGGGCCAGTCCTGCCCACTTGCCCACGGGCGCTCTCCTCACACGGGGCCTGCCAGCCCCCAAGGGCTCAGCCCCGCTGCAGAGGTGCGTCTGTTGGGCCAGGCTGTCCAGGGCTTGCTGGCGCGCCGGGCTCCAGGGGCTGGCAAAGAGGCTGCTCTGGGGGCTCTTGGCACAGGACTCCTGGTACAGGTGCGTGAGCCAGGCCTCTTCCTGGATAGAGCAGGCCAGCAGGTGCCCATCCCCGCCCCAGGCGCTCTGGACCAGGGCCAGGGCGCCGGAGCGCTGGCTGAGGAAGCTCAGGTACCTGGTGCCCGCGGTGCCCGCCGCCTCCAGGTAGCAGAAGGTGTCGCTCCTGCTGAAGGAGCCGCCGGCCCCCGGCTCAGCGAGAGAGAGCAGCGCCCAGAGGATCCGCCACATGGTCCCCAGCCGGCGCCCGGCCAGCCCAGGGGCGCCCCCCGCGGGGCTGTGGGGCGCGCAGACAGTGGGGCGCGGAGCCGATGGCGCGCAGCCGGCGAAGGAACGAAGCTGCGCCCTGCGCCCGGCCCGGCTTTAAGGCGGCGCGGCGGCCGCGTGGGGTGATCCGCGGCGACTCCATCAATGGGAGGGTTGGGCCGCGGGCCGGCCGCTGATTGGGCCGCACCCGGCAAACCGCTCGCCGGCTGCGCCGCCTCCAGCCCGGCACATGGCGGGGACCTGCCCGGAGGGCTCGGCGCTGCGGCAGCCCCAGAGCCGGGCGCGGGGCCATGGCGGATCCCCTGCGCCCTCAGTGCCCGGGGCTCCGGCCCGGCGTCAGCGTGTGGCTTGGCCGCCGGGGTCACGCACGCTGGCCCCGCTCCTCTCCGGTCCCGTGGGGGGTGTGACTCAGGTGGGCTGCCCCACGCTCGGCACAGGCCAGGAGGAGCCGGCAGCGCCCTTGGCCTGGTGCCCTACCCAATGGGCCTTGCCAGCGGCTCCTCTCTGGGTCACGCCCCAGGGCACCTGCCGCACCAGTGCACGGGGGCGGCTGGGGCTGGGCTGGGCGCGGCCCTGGGCGCACAAGGCTGTACCAGCAATAAACGGCCCCTAAGAGCCTCCAGGGAGCAGGTGCCAGATGATGCCGGAGAAGTGGGGTCAGCCAGTGGCCACTGTCTGACCTTTCCCTAGCCCCGTCTGTCTCCCAGCTCCTTGGCGTACTTTGCAAGCTACCCCCTTCACCAGCACGGAGTTGCAGTCACCTCTGGGGTGCATCGTGGAAGCTGCTTAACCGCACACAGCAATGCCCCAACGCGGGGGAGAGCGGGAAGGGAAGGGTAGTCCCCCGTGCAGAGGAGGGGAGATAAGGAGGCAGGATGCAATGGCTGGCATTAGCACAGGGAGAGTTGTGGTGAGAGCATGGACATGCCATCAGATTGGGATTCTATGCTCATCGGTACCATGGGCAGGCCCCTCTCTGTGCCTCAGTGTCCCCATTGGTGATATTAATAGTTGGCACTTGCGTAGCAATTTAGAAAGGTGGGTCAGTGTCACCATGCTACAGATGGGGAAACTGAGGCACAGAACAGGGATGGGACTTGTCCAGGGTGACAGTGACCAGCTCACTAGCTACTGCAGACCTGGGAACAGAACCCAGGAATCCTGGCTCCCAGATCTGCCCCGCCCCGTCTAAGCACTAAATCACTAAATAAATCCCTGCCCCAGGATTTAATTTTTTATTTAGAAGATAAAACTTGCCTGAGTGCAAGTGACTCCAGGGAGTTCTGGGGCTCCAGCAACACCTGCCCAGCACCTGTCTCTGCTCGTCTAGGCTGGCGTTGCAGGCATTGCCCAGAGCGGGCAGATTGGACAGCCTGAACTTGGCATTCAAACAGCCCAAGCCTGAGACCCTGACCCTGCAGGCCCAGAGACGGTGACACACGAGTTCGTCCCTTTACCCAGGGAGCTGAGGCTAAACAAACCCAGCCAGGACTTTGTGAGTGCCAGCAGCCAGACTCAGGACCAGGAGGTGGCTTGGGGCTCCCTCATTCTGGGGCACATGAGGTGGGGGGGGGGGGCATCTGGCTCCCTACAGAGCTCCACACCACCCCAAGTGGCCATAAGGGGCCACTGCAAGCTCATCCCTTCAGCCCAGCCTCGTGTGAGGCTCCAACCAGGCTGTGGGGAGATGTGGTGGAGCTGCAGATGCCAGAGTGTCCCATGAGATGCTGGATACTTGGCTTCTGCAAAATGAGCTCAGATCCTTGGGAATTTTCGGTAATATTTGCATGAACCCAACGCAGCGGCACCGCTGCAAGATCTCCCGTGTAGCCGCTCCGTGCTGACAGGAGAGGGCTCTTCCGGCGACATTATTAAACCACCCCCAGCGAGCGGCGGTAGCTACGTTGAGGGGGGCAGCTTTCCTGCCGACATAGCGCTCTGCACACAGTCACTTATGCTGGCAAAACGTATGTCACTCGGGTGCTGTTTTTTCACTCCCCCGGTGACAAGTTTTGCCGACAGACGTGGTAGAATAGACATGGCCGTAGCGTGTGAGTGTCGCCTGGCTGTCTGAGTGGACTGAATAAGAACATAAACACATAAAAACGGCCAGACTGGGTCAGACCAAAGGTCCATCCAGCCCAGTATCCTGTCCTCTGACAGTGACCAATGCCAGGTGTCCCAGAGGGAATGAACAGAACAGATAATCATCAAGTGATCCAGCCCCTGTCGCCCATTCCCAGCTTCTGACAAACAGAGGCTAGGGACACCATCCCTGCGCATCCTGGCTAATAGCCATTGATGGACCTATCCTCCATGAATCTGTCTAGTTCTGTTTTAAACCCTGTTATAGTCTTGGCCTTCACAACATCCTCTGGCAAGGAGTTCCACAGACTGACTTGACTGTGTGTTGAGTGAAAAAATACTTCCTTTTGTTTGTTTTAATCCTGCTGCCTATTCATTTCATTGGGTGACCCCTAGTTCTGGTGTTATGAGAAGGAATAAATAACGCTGCCTTATTTACTTTCTCCACATCATGGGTTATTAAAAAGGACTGGCCTAGGCTAACCGATATCAGTGGAAAATCCGAGAAGACAATGGAGAACCCAGTCACCGGGACACTGACACCTAGCAACCAGTGACCCAGGGGGATGAGGATTTCCCCACCTCTCATCAGGGAAGCTGAACGGAAACCCCACTTTGAGAGCAAAGGACTGGAAGGTGTTGGGGGGGGGAGGGGTAAAGAGGTGGCTCCTGGAAGGATCCTGGACACTCTCACCTGGGAACTGAGTACAGAGGGAAGAGAGCGAGCCTGCCAATGGAAGTCACTACAGCTTGGCTGGTGGGTTGCTCTGGGGTTGTCCAGAATGGACGATGCTTTAACCTTTATGTCTCTGGGTGACCTGAGGACTTCCAGGGCTGTGTCCAGTTGACTAATAGACCCGACTGTTTTGAAAATGCTGCTTGAGTGTCACTGGAAATCCTGGGTGAGGTGCATTGGTCCCTGCAGAGCGGACAAGGAGTCTAGCTCAGCTGGACTCAGCAAGCATAGCTCATGACGTCTGTTACCCACGGAGCATGGGCAGCCTCCCAACAGCTCTCCTGCCGACCCGTGTCTCAGCCCCACCTCACCTCAGCTCCGTAAGTCCTGGGCCTCTTGACGGGCTGCCAGCCAACAGGATGCTTTGGGATCTGGTCCTAGCCCCCTGGGATCTGGCCCCACCAGTCGTGTTCCTGGGCTGGGAATGAAGCTGCAGCTGAGAGGTGCAGGCCAGGGGAGTACGGGCTCCTCGGGGTCTGGGCCCGGTGGCCCCAGCAGAGAGTCAGCAGGCAACTGTGCAGAGCCGAGCTCAGTGCCTCCCAGGCAGGGCTGCCTTCCTTGGCTGGAAGATCAAGGGCTCAGGAGTGGGTGTCAAACAGAGTCTCCCCGGAGGTGGTAGGAAGAGCAAGTCCCAAGAGAATGAGGCAGCAGTCTGGGTGGGCTCCATCGCTGGTACTGATCCCCCAAGCCAGCCAACCCCCGGAGTGCCTGCTTGTGACCAGCTCGGAGGGTGTTCCTGTCGGGGGTCTGGGTTGTGTTGTTTGTGCGGGGGGTGTAGTTCGAGGGTTATCTGAAGGGTGTTGGTGTTTGTGAGCATGCACAACGTGGCATGTTGTGTGGTTTGTCAGGATGTTCATGTTGCAGGCTTGTGTAGTTTGTGACAGCACTGTTACCCAGGAAGGTGTTGGGGGAGTTTGTTAGGGTGTTGTCTCTGTGTTTGTGTGTTAGAAGGGTGTTACAGGGTTGTTGTCCCTGTGTGAGGCTGCATGACTTGTGGGGTGTTGTGTCTGTATGTGGATGTTGGCGGGTGTTGTCTCAGGGGCGTGTTTTTGTGGGGTATTGTTCCAGGGATGTTGTGGGGGGAGGGCGGTGTTGTTTGTGGGTGTGGGTGTTTGTGTGCTGTCCTTATAGCAGGGTGGTTGTGCTGTTTGTCGGGGCCATTGCCAGGGCGCTGTGTGTGCCCTCGCAGGCCATGCCCTGGCTGCTCAGGGCCGGTTGCTCTGTGTTCAAGGAGCGGGTGATGTGGCACTCAGAGAGATGACCTGACACTGCTGATAAGGGAGTGGGAAGGACTTGGCGAGCCAGTGGATTTCAGTCAGCAGGGATGGGGGGAAGGGGGCAGGCTGCGCTCCTCAAGGGAAGCACATGGAGGAGCTAGCGCGGGGCCTGGGCTGGCCTGTCCCATTTAGCACTCAGGAGTAGGAGTCCCATGTCCTGAGTGAAGCTCATCACCTTCCTCAGCAGGCAGTGGCGGTTGGGTGGGGACTCTCCCCATCCCCTGGGTCTGGGCACAGGGACCTGCCCCCTGCCATTGGCAGAGCCTTAGCCTAGGAGCTGGGACTCGGCTCCCTGGGAACGACTCTGGTCCCTTGCCCCACCCACCAGCGCCCTGTGGTTGATGCATCCAGCACCAGGGCTCAGAGCCATGGAGTTTTCCCTCCCCCACAGGGTGACATTCCCCCTGTCCAGAGGGGCCATGCCAAGACGTAGGTACCACATTCACCAGTGACCCAAGAACCTCTGGATGCCAACTGGCAGAGGGCGCTGGGGTACACAGGGGTACAGGGTCCCCAGGGTTCACTAGAAGAATGCCATGTAAGGTCCCTAAGAAAGCCTGTGTCACACTGGTCATCATAATCATATCAAGATGGATGTATGGAGAAGATGTGAGGAGTTCTGCTGATACTAACCATTATGTTCTCTAGGGCGTGTTCGAAACAGGTCACTCGGAGGTAGTGTGTCTTGAGACAAACTCCTCCAGACAGGGGCATGGGAGACACTTGTCTCCAGGGGACCAGTGGGTATTGTTGTATCTCACACCGTAGGAGTCAAATACTGCTGAAGAGCTGGAGGAGACTTCAGAAGGCAACTACCAGGAAAAGGCAACAGCAGGAGCAAGAGAGGAAGAGAGTTGCTCTCTTGAGGTGAACTTCCAAGGGCTGTTGTGGTACATTTGGGGATGCAAAGAGACACCCTGGCATCCTTCACTGAGGAAGTAAATGGATAGCGAGTTGGCTTCATGAAAAGGATCCCAGCCAGGCCTGGTTGAAAATGCTGAACAGAACTTTGGGTGAGAAAAAAGTTCTTTAGCCAAGAGGGGAACGTGTTAGTGAAGTTTGAGCTTTAGAATAAATTCATAGAGTCCAAGGCCAGCTGGGACCATTGGGACCATCTAGTCTGTATAGCACAGGCCAGAGAACAGCCTCAAAATTGCTCTGAGGGCAGATCGTTTAGAAAAACGATTTTCAAATGGTCAATGATGGAGAATCCACCACGCCCTTTGGTAACTTGTTCCAATATTAATTACTCTCATCATTAAAAAATTACGCCTTATTTCCAATCTGTATTTGACCAGCTCCAACTTCCAGCCATTGGCTGTGTTAGATCTTCCTTTGCTGGAGTGAAGAGTCCCATTATTAAATATTTGTTCCCCATGAAGATACTTACAGACTGCGATCGAGTCACCCCTGAGCCTTCTCTTTGTTAAGCTAAATAGATTGACCCTTCGAGTTTATCACTAGAAGGCAGGTTTTCTAATCCTTTAATCATTCTCAGGGCTCTTCTCTGACCCCTCTCCAATTTATCAATGTCCTTCTTGAATTGTGGTCACTAGAACTGGACACAGGATTCCAGCCATGGTCACGTAGGGCCAAATACAGATGTAAAATAACCTCTGTGCTCCGAGTCGAGATTCCCCTGTTTACGTATCCCAGGATTGCATTAGCTCTTTTGGCCACAGCGACACATTAGGAGCTGATCATCACTGATTATCCTCCATGACCTCAAATCTCTTTCAGAGTCACTGCTCCTGGAAATCTGGCGGACATTCTTTGTTTGGCGGACAGTTACATTTAACCATGTTAAAACACGTATTGTTGGCTTGTACCAAGTGTACCATGCGATCCTGATCACTCTGAATCAGTCACCTGGCCTCTTCGTTATTTACCATTGCCCAATTTTTGTGTTATCTGCAAACTTCATCAGTGATGATTTGATGTTTTCTTCCAGGTCACTGATAAAGGTGTTAAATAAGGCACATTTGTTCCCATCTCTCATGCTGGTTTTTATTTAAATCTTGATTCTTTCTTAAATACATTTCCTTTTGTTTTAGAATTGAACTCCAGGGCTGTGTGTAATACAGGAGTGGTGGGCTAAGGCACGGTGGGGATTTCTGGGGGGATCCAGTGATCAAGGACTGGAAGCCACAGGGGGACACTTTGAAGGAGCCAGGGTGCATCTATTGTCACTCGGCAGGGCTGGTGTAGCCTAGAGGAGAGTGCTGAAGTGCCTGCCAGTCTGGCTGTGTTAAGGAGCGACAACCTGGCTGGCACAGGCGAGATTCCCTTGCACCACAAGGTGACTCTCAGCCATGGGTGCCGGCGAAGCATCACGGGGCATGGTGCCCAGAGTGGGGCAGTCACTACTTCACACTGATCCAAAGCAGTGGCCTGGCGAGCTGCAGTTCCCTTTGATCTGGGCTTGGCTTACAATTTTAGACTAAATCAGGAGGAAGTTCGGCTCCGGGCAACATCTGCACCCTGCTGAAATCTCCCACCCTGCTTGGGAAAGAACTGGTGACTTTGCAACTTTGGTCTGTGTTGCAGCCCTGACGCTCCCCAGGGGTATGCAGGGCGCCACGGCACCTCACCACCTCCTGTCCTTCGCGTGAAGCAGTCTTGTCTGGGCCTGCTGTGCAGCAGCTCCCTGAAACCACCAGCCTCTGGCGGCGGAACAAGCCCTGCCTGCCACGCACGCCTCCGCAGGCCTCGCTCTCTCTGTACGGGTAGTGACAGGCACACACCAACCTTTGGACCGTTCCCTGCAGAGTCCAGCCCCCGTTCCACTGAATGTCACAGAACAACCAGGCCTGTTCTTCCCCTAGGAACAGAACAACCAGCTTGTAAGAGTCGGCCCCGGCCCAGCGCAGCACTCAGCACCTCAGCGCTGGGAGATGTCTAGAGTGAAAACGAGAGTACGTTTGTTCTCAAAGAGCAGACAGTCAAGTGAAGGTGAGTAAGGACACTGGAAACCAAAGGTTACATATAAAACAAAATTCAAACACACTTCCTGGAGACTAAACTTAACTAGCCGGTTACCCTCCTGTCTCAGGACGCCCTCTCACTCAAGTTCTCGTCAGTGTTTTCAGCCACGCTCTGCATGAAGAAAGCACTCTGTCCATTTACTTCCTAGGGGCAGGGCGACAGAGTGTCCTCTTTGTCTCCCAGATGTAGCAGCGGGAACCTTTGATGTGCACCTCAAGACAAGGTTCTCCCCACCCCTGCTCTTTGCCCTGCCAGTTAGATAAACATCTCTGGTCTGATAGAAAACCTGTTGCTCATCTTTACTGGTGACCAGCCTCTAAACAGAGAAGTTAAGAACATAACTTTCAGTGTGTGTACTTAACACTTCCACAACGGCCGTGCGTGCATTGGGTGAGGTATTGGTGACCAGACTCCAGCTCTTCTTGGAAACCTCTCGTGACACTCTTGGGTGAACCAGAGGGTACGTGCCAGACCCAGGAGATGCTGTAATCCCTGGGCACCCCGTGCTAGTGGCATTAGTTGGTTCTTGGGTCACAGCAGCTCAGAAAGCTCAAACCTGTTGTGGGTCTGTGCTTAGCCTGCTGGGCTCGAGCGCCCGCTGCTCGTACTGGTGGAACGGGCCGGTTGGGGGAATGTCGTACCGAGCCAGCCCCTAGTGTGGGTGCAGTTATACCTGTGTAACGGTGCCTTATACGCTGCAGAGAACGCTCACCAGTCCTTTGCCCGCCACAGGAGTTCAGCCGGGGATGGCACCAGACACTCCAGCCCTCTTGGGCATTTCTGCTGTGCCAGGGCGGGGGGGGGGAATGCCTCTGATTGGCTGCTTTCCCCACAGCCAATCAGAGCTGCTGCAGGTAGCAGGAAGAGCTCTTCCCCGCCCCTCAGGAGCCAACACTGTTCTCACAGGACGGGAAGGGACAGGAGGGAGCTAAAGAGCCCAGCAGCTCAGGGCATCCCCCCTGCCCTCCTGTGAGCAATACGGACGGGACTGTCCCTTCCCCTGCAGCACCTGCCCGGGCAGAGGGGGTGAAGAGCCCCCCCCCAGTCTGGAAGGGAGTGAGGAGACCCCACTGCAGCTCCCAAGCCTGGTGGGGGGGATGAAGAACCGCAGGAGGGGAGGTGGGGCGACAGAATTGATGGGGAGATGGGGGCAGAATGAATTGCTGAGCAGGGCCAGGCAGGTGTGGGATGCGAGCTCCTGCAGTGGGGGCCAGACTCATCTTAATGTATCTGGGAGTGTTGGCAACTAGGGCTGCCAGTTTTGGCTGGACGTATTCCTGGAGGTTTCATCACGTGACATAATCTTTAAGTCCTGGAACTTCAGGACAGTCCAGGAGGGTTGGCAACGCTATGGCAACAGTACTTGTCACACACCCCTGGGGCGGGATGACATGCGACAATCCAGCAACAGCCAAACCCCCACCATATAGCCTTCAAGCAAACCAGCAAACCACCTCTTGGCTCTGGGGCCTGTTCCGTGCATTTGGGGGGTTCTGATTCATGCTTTGTGGACTGTGGGGTTTGGCCAGCTGGCTGTACTGGTTAGACTGGTGTAGCCTCTTCCCCTTCCTGTACGAAATAGCTCTCCAGCTAGAAGGCAGCTTGGTGCCGGTGTAACTGCGTTCACACTCAGCGGCTTGTGCTGCTGTAACTACCGCGGCCGAGTGAGGCCTGGGCTATTTTCGCATGTAGATATGGCCTGGGGGCTGTAGGGGGAAGGCTGGCAGCTCCCAGTGCCCCAGAGAGCTGTTCCTCCCTGCTAGTCGCTGATGTACTAATAGTGAACCAAAGCCGGCAGTCCTTGCTCAGGCATGTCCCCCCACGGGAGCGCGGTGCCTAGGTGGCTGTGCTTTCGCTGCCCTCCCGCTGGGGTTTAGGGCGAGGAGCTGCGTGGTGAGCCCCGGGGAGCTCGGCATGTCCGGCTGGGTGGTAAGAAAGGGTGGAGCCGGCACCAGGCTCTGTCACACAACAGCCTCTTCTGGCAGGCGGTCCAGTCACCTGTGCGCGGGGTTAGCTGCCTCCCTGCCGCGCCCTGTCGGCGTCTGTGCACAGGAGATACGGTATCTGATGGCAATGCTGATAGGACAGGAAACCGCAGCTCGTGATGCTGTAGCAGAGAGCTGGGATCCGCAGCCTGCCAGGGAGCTGGTGCTTCGCTGTTTCCCAGGCTGCAGGGCACTGCATGGGGCTGGCCGGCTGCCGGAGTCCTCATGGCATCCAGCAGGGTGATGCGGCGCTAGCCCCACGCCAGCCCTGCGACACAGAGAGGGGGCGGTGCTAGGCCAAGGCCCCGTGGAGGGGCAGCGGCAGGGCTGGCACTGGCACGCAGGGGCCCCTGGCTTTCCCACCCACCCCAGCCTCCCTGCCCTCCAGCAGGGCTCCTGCCTCTCACGCCCCAGCCCAGCTCCCTTTGGCGGGGAGGGGCGGGGCTCGGTACCACAGCTGGGGAGCCCTGCCAGGTAGCCCCTCCTCCAGAGGGCATTCTGGGGAGACAGGCAGGTGCCCCACAGCCCCCCATTCTCCCCACTTAATCCTGCTGCACCCAGCCCCTGCCAGCTCCACTCTCTCCATGGGCCCTTCAGCACCGTCACTGGCTCCTCAGGCTGACAGCACCTGGGTGCGCCGCTGGCCCTGGCAGTTCCCGCCTCGGACAGCATCAGGCCCAAGTGCCCTGTCCCCCAGCCCTGGGCCCTTGCCCCGCTGTGGGGGGGAACTGTCCCTTGGGCTGTCTGTGGCCCTGCTCAGACACATCCCCTGCCCAGTGGGCGAGCTCCCAACCCAGCGGGTTCAGGGGTGCCACAGAGAGGGGCCCATTCCCTGACTGTGCCTTGGGGACCTGGCCTGTGGTTCATGGGGAGGGGGTGGGGGGGTGCATGTGTGCTGACCTGGGAGAGGCTGTGAAAGTGTTTGCTGGGGTCCAGACCTTACCCAGGGGCCCCTCCCCATCTCCCAACACCCTCCCACACTCCAGGGACGGCTGGGAGCACTGGCCATGGGGCTGGGCACATGGGCTGCACTGCATGGGCCGTACAGCCTGGCAGAGCCTATGGGGTGGGAGCACGATTACGGGGTTCCTGGTCCTGCCTTGCCCTTGTTCTGCCTGGCTGCCCGTCAGACCTTCTCCGCGCCCAGACCCTCTCCATGAGGGATACCCTCCCTGCCCCATCCCATTCCCTTCCCCATCTTGGGCTTCACAACATTTCGTCTGTGGGCTCCCAGGCCCCCTGCTGCTCCCTCCAGCCCGGCCTGAGAAGCACCTGCTGGACCTGGCGGGGGGGGGGGGGAGGAGGGGGGAGCGGGGAGGCAGCTGCATATACATTAGTGCGGAGCTTGGGGTAGATTCCTGTTACAGCTCCCCACCCCTCCAAGTCAGACCCACACCTCCCCCACCCCACACAGCCCACCCCCACGGCTGGAGGAAGCCTTCCCCAGGACTTCACTGGCTGGGGGAGCTCCCAGCCACGGGCAGGTGGAGGACCAAAGCCCTCAGTATAAGGGGGGGGGAGTGATGAGGAACAATCAGTGACCCCCGCTCCCCCCCAAGGCCATGGAAGGGAAGCCCTAGGCCTAGCCCTGGAGCACAGGCCGAGGATGTGGGTGGCCCCCCCCGTCTCCCCAGGGGGCTGTGAGGCCCATGATGTGCTGCAGGGTTTGGCTGCCAGCCGTTGTCCCCGCTATCAGGGCTCCCTGGTATGCTGCGGGGCCAACGGGACAGGCCGGGCAGAGTCCAGGGCCCGGCTGTGACATGGCCCCTGTGCTGGACCATCGCCTGAGGTGTCGCAAAGGTCTCCTGGCTGCCATGTCACCTGGCGGGGGTTACTCAGAGGCAGGGACAATTCCCGCTGCCCCTTGCCCCGCAGCAGCACGGTGTGTTCGGAAGACGGGTCCAAAGAGCCAGCCGGATGTTTGCAAACAGTGGCTCCTCCCGCCAGGCCTGGAGAAACCTGCCCCTTGCTGTCAGCATTGTTGTTGGTGTGATCCAGGCCTGAGAGGGGAAGGGATTTCTCCCCAATCCAGCCCGGTCTCTCTCCACTGCAGTGCCCTCCACACCCCCAGCAGATCTCCTCCCCAGCCCCTCCGGCTCTCTAGCACCCCCGCCCCCCTTGCCCGAGTGCCCCTGGCCCTCCAGAGCCCATGCTGAGCCCGTTGCGCCAGCCTCAGGCAGCCAGGCCCAGCTCTGGGGAGAGCCCAGCCACCCCTGTGCCCAGGCTGCCGGCTGCTGCACAGTGCCAAGTGTGTGAGCGCGCCAGGGCCTCCGCGCTGCTCCAGGGCCAGCCCCAGTTTGGGTTTGTCGTGGAGATAACGCAAGATAAGAGGGGACGCCCTGGGCTCTGGCCTTCAATCCTGCCTTTCACGCAGACAGCTGAGAGAGCCATGGAAGCGGCTGGGCCACCAGAGTGCAGCCACCTGCCCCTTCCCTGGGGGTAGGGTGACCAGACAGCAAGTGTGAAAAATCGGGATGTGGGTGGGGGGTAATAGGAGCCCATATAAAAAAAAGCCCCAAATATCGGGACTGTCCCTATAAAATCGGGACATCTGGTCACCCTACCTGGGGGCAGGACTCCTGCTGGGTCAGTTCCTACTGTCCATACACCCCCTCTTGCTGGATTGAGGGGGGTGCTGGGCTCCGGGACAGGGAGGGCAGGGTTCCCCATGGGCAAAGAGTCTGAAATGTCCCGGGGTGACCCTGCGCTCTGAATGGCTGGGGGCTGCTTGCAGCAGTGCACAGATGTTCTGGTGACAGGGCTCATGGAGGTGCCCAGGGTCAGAGCTGAGCTGGGCCCCCTGGCCAGGCCAATGGGCATGTGTGTCTGCAGCCCTGGAGTCACAGCGGGTTAGCCAGGCTCTGCAAGGCACTGGCCCTTGTCCTCTGCTCTGGCTGTTTGCTCTTACCCTGGGTGATGCTGACGTGTCTCTGTGCAGGGGAGCTGGGAGATATGTGGGCCAAATCCATCCCTGGAGTTACTCCGGGGCCAGTCTGCCCCTCCCCTTGGGCTGTCCATCTGGTTCCCAGTCAGCCCAGCTCCCTCGTGCGTGCTGCAGACTCCTTGGGCGTTTGCTCTGGCTCTGAGTACATCTCATGCGTGACTTTTCCCTTTGCTCTCCGCCGTGTCCCGCCCTCTCCCCGAGCTCCTGCAGTGATGGCGGGACCCTGCGTGGGCACTAGCAGGTCCAGGTGTGCACAGGTTCCGATGCAGTGGATGAGCAGGGCTCCCTGCAGGGGGTCTGGGCCCTGGGGCTCTCGGATGGCTCGGGCTGGGGGATGGTCTCATCAATGGGGCAGAGGGGGATGTAGGGCTGACACTCAGGATTAAGCCTGCTGGGTTCCTGGCTGACCCTGCTGGGTGTGGGGGCTCTGTATCCTGTCTCTGGCCGCATGCCCCACGTAGCCCCGCTGGTTCTGTCACTGGCTCAGAGCAGACAAAGCGAGACAACGGTTGGGGACCAGCCAGCCCTACAGAAGCTCCATCCCTGTCCACGGGGTCAGCCGGCCACTGCACTGGCCCCTCCAGCTCCCCGGGGAGCGATTCCCTCACCTAGGGCCCGATCCTGCCCCAGAGCCAGCGGCACAGGCTGTGCTGCTCTCTGCCACGAGCCCCAGTCACATCAGGGAAGGGGGCTCTCGGGGCCAGACTCTCAGCACCTACAGACCTGTCCCAGCGGGGCTGCTGGGCTCTGGAAAATCCGGCTGTGAGTCCAGATCTCCCTGGCGGGCCTGAGAGCAAGAGCTGATCCCGAGTGCAGCTCGATTCAGCCTCTCCCCCAAGCCTGCCCTGAGAGCATGGCAGGGAGCCCAGTGTCTCTCGCGGCCCGGTGTGATGCTGGCCCACGGTGTGATGTATCTGCTGCTTCCCAGCCCTGCGGGCTTTTATAGACTTTAAGGCCGGAAGGGACCATCATGATCACCTAGTCTGACCTCCTGCACACTGCAGGCCACAGAACCTCCCCCACCCACTCCTGTAATAGACCCCAACCTCTATCTGAATTACTTATGTCCTCAGATCACAATGGAAAGACTTTAAGTTACAGAGAATCCACTATATCTTCTAGTTTAAGAAACTGACCGGTACCCTCTGCTGCAGAGAAAGGTGAAAAACTCCCAGGGTCTCTGCCAATCTGACCCAGGGGAAAATTCCTTCCCAACCCCATATATGGTGATCAGTTAGACCCTGAGCATGTGGGCAAGACCCAGCAGCCAGACGCTTGAGAAAGCGTACTCAGAGCCCTCCCTATCTAGTGTCCCATCACTGGCCATTCTAATCCTCCAGGCTTTTCCTCTTTGGTCTTGAACATCTTCCCTTCTGTGGGATCCATTTTTCACGTTTTCTTAATGGTGGAATTGAATTTCACCAAGGTTTGGGTCAGCGGTTAATGCTTTTGCTTTTGTTGAGTGCGTTTTGCAGCGTATCTTACAGAAAGCTGCCTTCTGCCCAGTAGCTGTGTTGCCAATGTCTTTGACCCAGCCGAAGTGACATATTTAGTATCAAAACACACCCCACCACGACCAAATTCCATCTTCTGACGTAGCTTTAAAACAACAGGGCAGAGGACAGATTCAACACTGATTTTACTTTTGACTTCAGAATTTTTAGGATTGAGGTCTAGGCATGTTTGTCTGAGAATCTTTAATTTCCAGCCAGTTCACAAAGACAGAAAGCCTGGCTAGGGTAATTCATGTTTTAAAACAAGTATAATTAAAATGAAATGGTATCAGAGGGGCAGCCGTGTTAGCCTGAATCTGTAAAAAGCAACAGAGGGTCCTGTGGCACCTTTAAGACTAACAGAAGTATTGGGAGCATAAGCTTTCGTGGGTAAGAACCTCACTTCTTCAGATGCAAGTAATGGAAATCTCCTGCCTCCCCAAGGTCTGTGAAAGTGAGGGATCATTGTCCAGGATGGGTTGTAGATCACTGATGATGCGTTGGAGAGGTTTAAGCTGAGGACTGTAGGTGATGACCAGTGGAGTTCTGTTGGTTTCTTTTTTGGGCCTGTCTTATAGCAGGAGGCTTCTGGGTACACGTCTGGCTCTGTTGATTTGTTTCTTTATTTCCTTGTGTGG